>NC_091285.1:11520216-11765216 GCF_032444005.1 Ranitomeya imitator
CACTTGTAATACAGACTGCCGTGAAGAGACGGCTCTGATACATTGTATATACAGACTGCTGAAGAGACGCCTCTGATACATTGTATATACAGACTGCTGAAGAGACGGCTCTGAGACATTGTATATACAGACTGCTGAAGAGACGCTCTGATACATTGTATATACAGACTGCTGAAGAGACGGCTCTGATACATTGTATATACAGACTGCTGAAGAGACGGCCTCTGATACATTGTATATACAGACTGCTGAAGAGACGCCTCTGATACATTGTATATACAGACTGCTGAAGAGACGGCTGATACATTGTATATACAGACTGCTGAAGAGACGCCTCTGATACATTGTATATACAGACTGCTGAAGAGACGGCTCTGATACATTGTATATACAGACTGCTGAAGAGACGACTCTGATACATTGTATATACAGACTGCTGAAGAGACGCCTCTGATACATTGTATATACAGACTGCTGAAGAGACGCCTCTGATACATTGTATATACAGACTGCTGAAGAGACGGCTCTGATACATTGTATATACAGACTGCTGAAGAGACGGCTCTGATACATTGTATATACAGACTGCTGAAGAGACGACTCTGATACATTGTATATACAGACTGCTGAAGAGACGCCTCTGATACATTGTATATACAGACTGCTGAAGAGACGCCTCTGATACATTGTATATACAGACTGCTGAAGAGACGGCTCTGATACATTGTATATACAGACTGCTGAAGAGACGCCTCTGATACATTGTATATACAGACTGCTGAAGAGACGCCTCTGATACATTGTATATACAGACTGCTGAAGAGACGCCTCTGATACATTGTATATACAGACTGCTGAAGAGACGCCTCTGATACATTGTATATACAGACTGCTGAAGAGACGCCTCTGATACATTGTATATACAGACTGCTGAAGAGACGCTCTGATACATTGTATATACAGACTGCTGAAGAGACGGCTCTGATACATTGTATATACAGACTGCTGAAGAGACGGCTCTGATACATTGTATATACAGACTGCTGAAGAGACGGCCTCTGATACATTGTATATACAGACTGCTGAAGAGACGCCTCTGATACATTGTATATACAGACTGCTGAAGAGACGGCTCTGATACATTGTATATACAGACTGCTGAAGAGACGCCTCTGATACATTGTATATACAGACTGCTGAAGAGACGGCCTCTGATACATTGTATATACAGACTGCTGAAGAGACGCCTCTGATACACTGTATATACAGACTGCTGAAGAGACGCCTCTGATACATTGTATATACAGACTGCTGAAGAGACGCCTCTGATACATTGTATATACAGACTGCTGAAGAGACGCCTCTGATACACTGTATATACAGACTGCTGAAGAGACGCCTCTGATACACTGTATATACAGACTGCTGAAGAGACGGCTCTGATACATTGTATATACAGTCTGCTGAAGAGACACCTCTGATACATTGTATATACAGACTGCTGAAGAGACGCTCTGATACACTGTATATACAGACTGCTGAAGAGACGACCTCTGATACATTGTATATACAGACTGCTGAAGAGACGACTCTGATACATTGTATATACAGACTGCTGAAGAGACGGCTCTGATACATTGTATATACAGACTGCTGAAGAGACTGCTGATACATTGTATATACAGACTGCTGAAGAGACACCTCTGATACATTGTATATACAGACTGCTGAAGAGACGCCTCTGATACACTGTATATACAGACTGCTGAAGAGACGCCTCTGATACACTGTATATACAGACTGCTGAAGAGACGGCTGATACATTGTATATACAGACTGCTGAAGAGACACCTCTGATACATTGTATATACAGACTGCTGAAGAGACGCCTCTGATACATTGTATATACAGACTGCTGAAGAGACGCCTCTGATACATTGTATATACAGACTGCTGAAGAGACGCCTCTGATACATTGTATATACAGACTGCTGAAGAGACGGCTGATACATTGTATATACAGACTGCTGAAGAGACGCCTCTGATACATTGTATATACAGACTGCTGAAGAGACGCCTCTGATACATTGTATATACAGACTGCTGAAGAGACGGCTCTGATACATTGTATATACAGACTGCTGAAGAGACGCCTCTGATACATTGTATATACAGACTGCTGAAGAGACGGCCCTGATACATTGTATATACAGACTGCTGAAGAGACGCCTCTGATACATTGTATATACAGACTGCTGAAGAGACGGCCCTGATACATTGTATATACAGACTGCTGAAGAGACGGCTCTGATACATTGTATATACAGACTGCTGAAGAGACGCCTCTGATACATTGTATATACAGACTGCTGAAGAGACGCCTCTGATACACTGTATATACAGACTGCTGAAGAGACGCCTCTGATACATTGTATATACAGACTGCTGAAGAGACGCCTCTGATACATTGTATATACAGACTGCTGAAGAGACAGCCTCTGATACATTGTATATACAGACTGCTGAAGAGACGCCTCTGATACATTGTATATACAGACTGCTGAAGAGACGCTCTGATACATTGTATATACAGACTGCTGAAGAGACGCCTCTGATACATTGTATATACAGACTGCTGAAGAGACGGCCTCTGATACATTGTATATACAGACTGCTGAAGAGACACCTCTGATACATTGTATATACAGACTGCTGAAGAGACGCCCTGATACATTGTATATACAGACTGCTGAAGAGACGGCCCTGATACATTGTATATACAGACTGCTGAAGAGACGCCTCTGATACATTGTATATACAGACTGCTGAAGAGACGCCTCTGATACATTGTATATACAGACTGCTGAAGAGACGCCTCTGATACATTGTATATACAGACTGCTGAAGAGACGCCTCTGATACACTGTATATACAGACTGCTGAAGAGACGGCCTCTGATACATTGTATATACAGACTGCTGAAGAGACGCCTCTGATACATTGTATATACAGACTGCTGAAGAGACAGCCTCTGATACATTGTATATACAGACTGCTGAAGAGACGCCTCTGATACATTGTATATACAGACTGCTGAAGAGACGCCTCTGATACATTGTATATACAGACTGCTGAAGAGACGCCTCTGATACATTGTATATACAGACTGCTGAAGAGACGCCTCTGATACATTGTATATACAGACTGCTGAAGAGACACCTCTGATACATTGTATATACAGACTGCTGAAGAGACGCCTCTGATACATTGTATATACAGACTGCTGAAGAGACGCCTCTGATACATTGTATATACAGACTGCTGAAGAGACGCCTCTGATACATTGTATATACAGACTGCTGAAGAGACGGCCTCTGATACATTGTATATACAGACTGCTGAAGAGACACCTCTGATACATTGTATATACAGACTGCTGAAGAGACGGCCCTGATACATTGTATATACAGACTGCTGAAGAGACGCCTCTGATACATTGTATATACAGACTGCTGAAGAGACGCCTCTGATACACTGTATATACAGACTGCTGAAGAGACGCCTCTGATACATTGTATATACAGACTGCTGAAGAG
This sequence comes from Ranitomeya imitator, assembly GCF_032444005.1. Classification (NCBI taxonomy): domain Eukaryota; kingdom Metazoa; phylum Chordata; class Amphibia; order Anura; family Dendrobatidae; genus Ranitomeya; species Ranitomeya imitator. The sequence continues at coordinate 11,523,813 of NC_091285.1, forward strand.
ACGCCTCTGATACATTGTATATACAGACTGCTGAAGAGACAGCCTCTGATACATTGTATATACAGACTGCTGAAGAGACGCCTCTGATACATTGTATATACAGACTGCTGAAGAGACGCCTCTGATACATTGTATATACAGACTGCTGAAGAGACGGCTCTGATACATTGTATATACAGACTGCTGAAGAGACGCCTCTGATACATTGTATATACAGACTGCTGAAGAGACGCCTCTGATACATTGTATATACAGACTGCTGAAGAGACGGCTCTGATACATTGTATATACAGACTGCTGAAGAGACGACTCTGATACATTGTATATACAGACTGCTGAAGAGACGGCTCTGATACATTGTATATACAGACTGCTGAAGAGACGCCTCTGATACATTGTATATACAGACTGCTGAAGAGACGCCTCTGATACATTGTATATACAGACTGCTGAAGAGACGGCTCTGATACATTGTATATACAGACTGCTGAAGAGACGACCTCTGATACATTGTATATACAGACTGCTGAAGAGACGCCTCTGATACATTGTATATACAGACTGCTGAAGAGACGGCTCTGATACACTGTATATACAGACTGCTGAAGAGACACCTCTGATACACTGTATATACAGACTGCTGAAGAGACACCTCTGATACATTGTATATACAGACTGCTGAAGAGACACCTCTGATACACTGTATATACAGACTGCTGAAGAGACGCCTCTGATACACTGTATATACAGACTGCTGAAGAGACGCCTCTGATACATTGTATATACAGACTGCTGAAGAGACGCCTCTGATACATTGTATATACAGACTGCTGAAGAGACGGCTCTGATACATTGTATATACAGACTGCTGAAGAGACACCTCTGATACACTGTATATACAGACTGCTGAAGAGACGCCTCTGATACATTGTATATACAGACTGCTGAAGAGACGGCTCTGATACATTGTATATACAGACTGCTGAAGAGACACCTCTGATACATTGTATATACAGACTGCTGAAGAGACGCCTCTGATACATTGTATATACAGACTGCTGAAGAGACGCCTCTGATACATTGTATATACAGACTGCTGAAGAGACGCCTCTGATACATTGTATATACAGACTGCTGAAGAGACGCCTCTGATACATTGTATATACAGACTGCTGAAGAGACGCCTCTGATACATTGTATATACAGACTGCTGAAGAGACGCCTCTGATACATTGTATATACAGACTGCTGAAGAGACACCTCTGATACATTGTATATACAGACTGCTGAAGAGACGCCTCTGATACATTGTATATACAGACTGCTGAAGAGACGCCTCTGATACATTGTATATACAGACTGCTGAAGAGACACCTCTGATACATTGTATATACAGACTGCTGAAGAGACGACTCTGATACATTGTATATACAGACTGCTGAAGAGACGGCTCTGATACATTGTATATACAGACTGCTGAAGAGACGCCTCTGATACATTGTATATACAGACTGCTGAAGAGACGGCTCTGATACATTGTATATACAGACTGCTGAAGAGACACCTCTGATACATTGTATATACAGACTGCTGAAGAGACGCCTCTGATACATTGTATATACAGACTGCTGAAGAGACGGCTCTGATACATTGTATATACAGACTGCTGAAGAGACGGCCCTGATACATTGTATATACAGACTGCTGAAGAGACGGCTGATACATTGTATATACAGACTGCTGAAGAGACACCTCTGATACATTGTATATACAGACTGCTGAAGAGACGGCTCTGATACATTGTATATACAGACTGCTGAAGAGACGGCTCTGATACATTGTATATACAGACTGCTGAAGAGACGCCTCTGATACATTGTATATACAGACTGCTGAAGAGACACCTCTGATACATTGTATATACAGACTGCTGAAGAGACACCTCTGATACATTGTATATACAGACTGCTGAAGAGACGCCTCTGATACATTGTATATACAGACTGCTGAAGAGACGCCTCTGATACATTGTATATACAGACTGCTGAAGAGACGCCTCTGATACATTGTATATACAGACTGCTGAAGAGACGCCTCTGATACATTGTATATACAGACTGCTGAAGAGACGGCTCTGATACATTGTATATACAGACTGCTGAAGAGACGGCTGATACATTGTATATACAGACTGCTGAAGAGACGCCTCTGATACATTGTATATACAGACTGCTGAAGAGACGGCTCTGATACATTGTATATACAGACTGCTGAAGAGACGGCTCTGATACATTGTATATACAGACTGCTGAAGAGACGCCTCTGATACATTGTATATACAGTCTGCTGAAGAGACGGCCCTGATACATTGTATATACAGACTGCTGAAGAGACGGCTGATACATTGTATATACAGACTGCTGAAGAGACACCTCTGATACATTGTATATACAGACTGCTGAAGAGACGGCTCTGATACATTGTATATACAGACTGCTGAAGAGACGGCTCTGATACATTGTATATACAGACTGCTGAAGAGACTGCTGATACATTGTATATACAGACTGCTGAAGAGACACCTCTGATACATTGTATATACAGACTGCTGAAGAGACGGCTGATACATTGTATATACAGACTGCTGAAGAGACACCTCTGATACATTGTATATACAGACTGCTGAAGAGACGCCTCTGATACATTGTATATACAGACTGCTGAAGAGACGCCTCTGATACATTGTATATACAGACTGCTGAAGAGACACCTCTGATACATTGTATATACAGACTGCTGAAGAGACGGCCCTGATACATTGTATATACAGACTGCTGAAGAGACGCCTCTGATACATTGTATATACAGACTGCTGAAGAGACGGCTGATACATTGTATATACAGACTGCTGAAGAGACACCTCTGATACATTGTATATACAGACTGCTGAAGAGACGCCTCTGATACATTGTATATACAGACTGCTGAAGAGACGCCTCTGATACATTGTATATACAGACTGCTGAAGAGACGGCTCTGATACATTGTATATACAGACTGCTGAAGAGACGGCTCTGATACATTGTATATACAGACTGCTGAAGAGACGGCTCTGATACATTGTATATACAGACTGCTGAAGAGACGCCTCTGATACATTGTATATACAGACTGCTGAAGAGACGCCTCTGATACATTGTATATACAGACTGCTGAAGAGACACCTCTGATACATTGTATATACAGACTGCTGAAGAGACGGCTCTGATACATTGTATATACAGACTGCTGAAGAGACGCCTCTGATACATTGTATATACAGACTGCTGAAGAGACGGCTCTGATACATTGTATATACAGACTGCTGAAGAGACTGCTGATACATTGTATATACAGACTGCTGAAGAGACGGCTGATACATTGTATATACAGACTGCTGAAGAGACGGCTCTGATACATTGTATATACAGACTGCTGAAGAGACGGCTCTGATACATTGTATATACAGACTGCTGAAGAGACGCCTCTGATACATTGTATATACAGACTGCTGAAGAGACACCTCTGATACATTGTATATACAGACTGCTGAAGAGACTGCTGATACATTGTATATACAGACTGCTGAAGAGACGGCTCTGATACATTGTATATACAGACTGCTGAAGAGACGGCCCTGATACATTGTATATACAGACTGCTGAAGAGACGGCCCTGATACATTGTATATACAGACTGCTGAAGAGACACCTCTGATACATTGTATATACAGACTGCTGAAGAGACGCCTCTGATACATTGTATATACAGACTGCTGAAGAGACGGCTCTGATACATTGTATATACAGACTGCTGAAGAGACGGCTGATACATTGTATATACAGACTGCTGAAGAGACACCTCTGATACATTGTATATACAGACTGCTGAAGAGACACCTCTGATACATTGTATATACAGACTGCTGAAGAGACGCCTCTGATACATTGTATATACAGACTGCTGAAGAGACGGCCCTGATACATTGTATATACAGACTGCTGAAGAGACGGCCCTGATACATTGTATATACAGACTGCTGAAGAGACACCTCTGATACATTGTATATACAGACTGCTGAAGAGACGGCTCTGATACATTGTATATACAGACTGCTGAAGAGACGGCTGATACATTGTATATACAGACTGCTGAAGAGACGCCTCTGATACATTGTATATACAGACTGCTGAAGAGACGGCCCTGATACATTGTATATACAGACTGCTGAAGAGACGGCCCTGATACATTGTATATACAGACTGCTGAAGAGACGGCTGATACATTGTATATACAGACTGCTGAAGAGACGGCTCTGATACATTGTATATACAGACTGCTGAAGAGACGCCTCTGATACATTGTATATACAGACTGCTGAAGAGACACCTCTGATACATTGTATATACAGACTGCTGAAGAGACGCCTCTGATACATTGTATATACAGACTGCTGAAGAGACGGCTCTGATACATTGTATATACAGACTGCTGAAGAGACGGCTCTGATACATTGTATATACAGACTGCTGAAGAGACGGCTGATACATTGTATATACAGACTGCTGAAGAGACACCTCTGATACATTGTATATACAGACTGCTGAAGAGACGGCTCTGATACATTGTATATACAGACTGCTGAAGAGACGCCTCTGATACATTGTATATACAGACTGCTGAAGAGACGGCCCTGATACATTGTATATACAGACTGCTGAAGAGACACCTCTGATACATTGTATATACAGACTGCTGAAGAGACTGCTGATACATTGTATATACAGACTGCTGAAGAGACGGCTCTGATACATTGTATATACAGACTGCTGAAGAGACTGCTGATACATTGTATATACAGACTGCTGAAGAGACGGCTCTGATACATTGTATATACAGACTGCTGAAGAGACGCCTCTGATACATTGTATATACAGTCTGCTGAAGAGACACCTCTGATACATTGTATATACAGACTGCTGAAGAGACACCTCTGATACATTGTATATACAGACTGCTGAAGAGACACCTCTGATACATTGTATATACAGACTGCTGAAGAGACGGCTCTGATACATTGTATATACAGACTGCTGAAGAGACGGCTCTGATACATTGTATATACAGACTGCTGAAGAGACGGCTCTGATACATTGTATATACAGACTGCTGAAGAGACGGCCCTGATACATTGTATATACAGACTGCTGAAGAGACGGCTCTGATACATTGTATATACAGACTGCTGAAGAGACGGCTCTGATACATTGTATATACAGACTGCTGAAGAGACTGCTGATACATTGTATATACAGACTGCTGAAGAGACGGCTCTGATACATTGTATATACAGACTGCTGAAGAGACGCCTCTGATACATTGTATATACAGTCTGCTGAAGAGACACCTCTGATACATTGTATATACAGACTGCTGAAGAGACACCTCTGATACATTGTATATACAGACTGCTGAAGAGACGGCTGATACATTGTATATACAGACTGCTGAAGAGACGGCTCTGATACATTGTATATACAGACTGCTGAAGAGACACCTCTGATACATTGTATATACAGACTGCTGAAGAGACGGCTCTGATACATTGTATATACAGACTGCTGAAGAGACGCCTCTGATACATTGTATATACAGACTGCTGAAGAGACGCCTCTGATACATTGTATATACAGACTGCTGAAGAGACGCCTCTGATACATTGTATATACAGACTGCTGAAGAGACTGCTGATACATTGTATATACAGACTGCTGAAGAGACGGCTGATACATTGTATATACAGACCGCTGAAGAGACGGCTGATACATTGTATATACAGACTGCTGAAGAGACGCCTCTGATACATTGTATATACAGACTGCTGAAGAGACGCCTCTGATACATTGTATATACAGACTGCTGAAGAGACGCCTCTGATACATTGTATATACAGTATATAGTGTATCTGCGCTGTCTCTTGCAGTCCTTGCACTGTTGTCTCTGACTGTCTCTATGTGTGATCCCCGCAGTCCATACACTCTCCCTAGAGAGCAGTCTCACTACTACACCTCTGTCTCTTCATACAGGTGCAGTCTCTTTACACAGTGTCACCCTGCAGTCTCCTCATCACTGGCTTCATGTCTGTGTCGTCTCTCTAACTGCAGCGGTCTCTGAGGTACCTGGAGTCTCGGTGCTGTCTCTCTCTCTCTCTCTCTCTCTCTCTCCTCCCGTCACAGCTGCAAACACATCAGCCGCCTCCTCCCCGCGCATCCTCAGTGCGGCCTGTGCAGGGGCCTGGACTCAGGAGCTACAGCGGGAACTACAAGTCCCAGCATGTGTCTGTGCACCCTCTGTATACAACTACAAGTCCCAGCACGTGTCTGTGCCCCCTCTGTATACAACTACAAGTCCCAGCATGTGTCTGTGCACCCTCTGTATACAACTACAAGTCCCAGCATGTGTCTGTGCACCCTCTACATACAACTACAAGTCCCAGCATGTATATACACACATACCTCAGTGACACCATGGTGTCATAAGTCGGGCTAAGAGTAGCTCATTAAAACAAAAAACTACGCACCCACTCACAAATCAGTATATACATAAGGAGAAACAGGAGCAACCAGGTACAATTTACAAAAATATTATTTATTATTAATAAGATAACGACCAGTAGAACCAGTAACTATAAACCATCACAAAAACTCCATCAAATTTAAAGACAAGTGCAGGAAGAGAAAACACAGAAACTGTAGAGAATAATCTTGGAGGCTACATATTGCCGCTGCCCGATTGTGCAAACGTTCATAAAACTCGAGAGTACTTAAGTATGACCATGAGCAATTATAGGTAAAATAAGCCGCCCCTTACATGAAAGTCTAAGCAAGTCATTGCCAACAATAAATATCTTTCTTAAGGGAGAAGGCTTACCATCAACAGAGGACAATGTGCCCCAAGTGGGATGTTGGATGACCCCAAAGAAACACCCCGACGCGTGCTTCCAGCAACGCTTTATCAAGGGGAGTACCGAAATGTGCCTGCAAGGACCTTTTATGGTCACATGGTGGGTCAGGTGGTAAGGGAAGAGCCAATCACGGTGGCTATAGGCGGCGCATGCGCACGGCATCATGCAGGTCCTAGATCAGAGGTGTCAAACTGCATTCCTCGAGGGCCGCAAACAGGTCATGTTTTCAGGATTTCCTTTGCATTGCACAAGGTGCTGGAATCATTCTCTGCAGGTGATTAAATTATCACCTGTGCAATACAAGGAAATCCTGAAAACATGACCTGTTTGCGGCCCTCGAGGAATGCAGTTTGACACCTCTGTTCTAGATGACACAGATCAGCGTCACACATCACTGCGCACGCGCGGGGAGACAAAAATCATGTATCCCCATGCGTGCGAGCAAGGTTACAGACACGCCACCGTTCACCAGGAAACCAGGGACGCGCAGCGCATGCGCACAGCCACCGAGATGTGGAAGAGACATCATGTGAGTGTCAGAGCACCTGCGTATACAATCAAGAGCACACATCGTAAACCTATATCACGGGCATCAATCGTCACACATCATAACTCATAGAAAGATACGAGAATATATCATTAGATCGCATCAGTGATATTCTACGCTCACGTATGTGCTGTTTGCTTTTCGCGCCAATTTAGGTGACGGCCGGTGACATCATTAGGCAGGTAGAATTCAGATAAAGAATGACTCCATCCCTCCAAAGATACATCAGGAATAACATCAGACCACAAGGTCAATTACACTGAAAAGAATATAAACACAAACAAATATTAAAAACACATTAAATATAGAAAAAATATAAAAGAATAATTTTGGGGAAACCAACACCATACCAGGGGGGATATGTACAGGAAGATATAGCAACTAAAAAGAATTATTAGAAAAACGGATACGCACTCGGATTGGATGACAGAGATTCGTTTAGTCCCTTAGGGGTCATAATATCTAATAAAACAATCCATTTGGATTCTACTTGGGCCAGGATGTTCTTATAATTCCCCCCTCTGATCCCTAGTTGGACAATATCAATCCCTCTCACCTGAAAAGACGAGGGTTCACAATTACGGTGTTGTCTGAAATGTCGTGGGATCGTTTTCAGGAGGGTGAGGTCGGTCGCTGTCTTGGCCGCGCAAATGTCCCGCGCATGCTCACGTACACGTATTCTCAGCTCTCGAGACCTTAGTCCAATGTAGATCTTAGAGCAGCCACAGGTTGCGTAGTAAATCACATTCGTACTACTGCACGATATCCTGTGTCTAATGTTAAATTGCTGCTTACCGTCCGAGGAGCCGAATGTGGAGCAGCGCAGGACATTTGCGCAGGCAAGACAGCGACCGCGTGGTGTAGAGCCCAGCGTAGGACCTCTCGAGCCAAATGGATTGCTTCTAGTAGGGACATAGTGACTGCTCACTAATAGATCTTTAAGATTTTTCGATCTCCTGGCAGTCATTAGGGGAAAGTCCCCGAGAGTTACTCCCAGGGAGGGTTCAGTACCTAAAATCGACCAATGACTTTTAAGGGTCTGTCGCATCTCTTCCGATTCATGATTGAATGTTGAGATAAATCTAATAGGTCACGCTGTTACCATATTCTGGCGAGCCGTGGAGGGTCTCAACAGGTCACAGCGTGGAGTAGCCCTTGCTCTTTGATAACCTTGTTTAATAGAACGATTCGAGTACCCCCTTGCTCTAAATCGAGATTTTAAATCAGAGGCTTGTTTCTCAAATCTGGCATCAGATGAGCAAATCCGCCTCACCCTGAGAAACTGTCCGACCGGGACGGCCCGTATAGTAGAGGGATTGTGAGCTGAGGACGCATGAATCAAAGAATTCACAGATGTCGGTTTGCGATAAACATCTGTTTGGATATATCCAGCCTGGTCAACCTCAAATGTAACATCTAGGAAGTTGACCTTCTTCTCATCATATGTATATGTGAGATGAATGTTAGAAGAATTCTGATTCAGTGTCCCCATAAAATCCCCGAGCTGCTGCGCCGTCCCGTCCCACAAAAAGAAAATATCATCTATGTATCTGTGCCAGCACAGCACATGAGAGGCGGCCCGGGGACCCTTGTCGCCAAAAAGAGATCTCTCCCAGGAACCCAGGAAGAGATTGGCGTTCGAGGGCGCACAGGCCGCGCTTTTGCAGGTAAAATTGATCTTTAAAGACGAAAAAGTTGTGGGTAAGGACGTAGCGCAGCAGCTCAAGGATAAGATCACACAGAGGGCCGTCGCGGTCGGAGGCCCCCAGGAAGAGGCGGACCGCGTCGATGCCTTGTTCATGGTTAATGCAAGTATAGAGGCTCTCCACGTCAGCCGTAACCATCAACGTGTCATGGTCCACAAGAATGCCATTGACCCTAGCCAGGGCGTCCGTAGTATCCCGTACAAATGACGGTAGAGTCTCTACCATAGGTTTCAAATAAAAGTCGATGAAATGACAAATTGGGTTACACAGGCCACCAATGCCCGACACAATCGGGCGCCCTGGAGGGTCAAGGGCATTCTTGTGGATCTTAGGTAGTAAATAAAACGTTGGCGTTTTTGGAGATTTGACAGTGAGCCAATCCAACACTTGTCTTGTAATTATGCCTCTATCCAAGGCTCTAACCAGAATTCTTTGGAGATCGAGAGAGAAAGAGGCAGTAGGATTATACGATAACTTCAAGTATGTCTCAGAATTTCTCAGTTGTCTGAAGGCCTCCAGTTCATATTTATCGTGCGGCCAGATCACAATGTTCCCCCCCCTTGTCTGCTGGTTTGAACACAACATCAGGTAAAGACTGAAGCTGCAATAGTGCAATACGATCAGTTGGAGTCAAATTGTTGTATCGGCGCCTCTGTGAGAGTTTCTTGAAATCTTCACTAACACATTTAGTGAATACCTCATTCGCAGGGCAGAGAAACAAGGCGGGGAACCTGGTAGATCTGGGAGAGGAGGAAGGTGGAAATCTGTTAGGGTAAGAACCAACCTGTTCAGCTAGGAGGTCCTCCAAATTCTGCAAAGTATCTCTCTCGATCTCACTCATGATTTCACAACGGGACCTCTTTAGATGTAACTCCCTCAGTAACAGTTTTCGCGAGAATAAATGCAGATCTTTTATGCACGTGTCTGTGCACCCTCTATATACAACTACAAGTCCCAGCATGTGTCTGTGCACCCTCTACATACAACTACAACTCCCAGCATGTGTCTGTGCACCCTACAAGTCCTGGCGTCTGTATCTTAGAGACTAATATTATGTATTAGGAGTTGGGGGTCACATACTTTCTATCTGTATAGCCACCTCACATATGGAGGAATCACCTCCGAGGTCAGTGACATGAGGCGCCATCATTTCTAATGACCGGAGAGATGTCCTAGAAATGCCCGGACTGTGGATGTGGCTCCCAGTAACTTCCCAGTGGGCTCTGTGCCCCCACGGATAATGAGCACTCGTCCAGTGATGTGACACCCATAGAAGTGTATAGGGCCCGACTACCTCCAGCTCACGGCGCCACACAGAGGTGCAACCAAGCACTGCACGGTCCGTACTTGCCCCAACAGCGACAAGACCCCCAAACTGCCATCTCCAGTGTCAGAACAGAGGTCACTGTGGCACCGCTGGATTACCAGAAGATTGTACTGGGGACCTGTCACCCCTCCCCCTTATTTTACGGATAGATGAAGGGTCTTGAAGAAAAAACTGAAAAGGACCTGGTTTTCATGTGTAATGGAGCTGCTCGTCCCTCTTTCCATGTGGAAGGTTTGGGGTTTTGGCCATATTTCTCCCATGAAGACCACCTCTGGCCAGACTTCTCCGCCCTGTAGGTGGTGTAGCTGGTCCTTCTGGTTGCTGCCAGTTCTGAATTGATGGCACTGCTGAACATCTTCTGATTTCGGAGGGACACTTGTACCGATTACATCGGCCCCTCATTCGGTTCATACTATGGGGTAGACGTTCCTGCCACTGGCACTATTGTGTAGATCGGGGGGTCCAACCTTTTGATGTCTCTGGGCCACATCGAAAGAAGAACAGTTGTCTTGTCGCGCACTTTAAATATAAAAACATTAATGAAAGCTGATAAGCAAATAAAAGGTCCATCCATAATTTTAGTAATTTCTGTCACCACAGAAAAACAAATAATAATTTTAATTATGCATCGGCCTGTTCAGAGAAAAGTCACAACATTGTAATTACTAACAGAGAACATGTAGAATAAAACACTTCACTGAGACTGCTGTATACATATCTCATATGATACTCTGAGACTCTGCTGTGTACAAATCACATAGGATACACTGAGACTGCTTTATACATATCTAATAGGATACTCTGAGACTCTGCTGCGTATAAATCACATAGAAGACACAGACTCTGCTGAATATTCATCCCATAGGAGAAACTTAAACTGCTGTATATACATCACATAGGAGACACGGAGACTGCTGAATATGCATCACATAGGAGACACCGAGACTGCTGTTTATACATCATGTAGGAGACACTGAGTCTTCCGTGTATACATCACATAGGAGACACTGAAATTCTGCTGAATATACATCACATAGGAGACACCGATACTGCTGTATATACATCACATAGGAGACAAAGAAACTCTGCTGTATACACCTCAGAAAGGAGACCCTGAGATTTTAGAATGTACAGCACATAGGCTGATATACATCACATAGGATACACTGAGATTCTGCTGTATATACTTCACGTAGTTGACACTGACACTGCTGTATGTACATCACATAGGAGACATTGAGACTCTGTTGTATATACCTCACTTAGGAGACACTGGGATTGCTTTATATACATTACATACAAGACACTGATGCTGCTGTATATACATCACATAGAAGACACTTAGACTGTTGTATACACATCACATAGACACTGAGACTGCTGTATATACATCATATAAGAGACACTGAGACTGCAGTAAATACATCACATAGGGGACACTGATACTGCTATATATACATCACACAGGATACATTTAGACTGTTGTATATACATCATTGGAGACACTGACACTGCAGTATACATCATAGGATACACTTACACTACTCTATAAAACAGATAAGAAGTTCTAAGACTGCTGTATACATTATAGAATAACTCACATAGGAGACACTGAGACTGCTGTATACACACCACATAGCAGACACTGAGACTGCTGTATATACATCACATAGGAGACACAAAATACTGTATATACATCGCTTAGGAGACATTTAGACTGCTGTATATACATCATATATGAGATTGATACTGCTGTCTATACATCTTATAGGAGACATTGAGACTACTGTCTATACATCATCTAGGAGACATTGAGAATTTTGTATATACATCACATAGGAAACACTGAAACTGCTGTATATACATCACATAGGAGACACCTAGACTGCTGTATATATATCACATAGGAAATACAGAGACTCTGTTGTATATACAGTACATCACATAAGAGACAATGAGACTCTTCTATATATACATTGCATCACATAGTGGAGATGAGACTGCTATATACACATCACGTAGGAAATATTGAGACTGCTGTAAGTGTATTCTAGTGTAACCCATGTGTTGTATATCGATTACATAGGAGAAAGGAGACTGGTGTGTACATCATACGATACACTGAGACTGTGGTGTATAGACTCAGTCAGACTCTGGAGATGCAAAGCTACGGAGCTACAGAGCTGCGATGGTGGGAGCGGGACAACACAACAGAGCGTGTTAAATCCACCCTCAAATAAAGTCCTGAAGGTGGCTCTTTTGAGTGTCAGACTAAATCCAGTCTTCAGGCATGCACAGTTCTCTCTACAAAAATGAAACAGTCGGAAGTTGCAAAAACTGAGTCCGCGGCCCACTATGCATTTAAGCATTGCAGGCCATTGGAAATCTGTCCTGGGCAGCATTAACAGCCACCTTGGGTCATGTGTGGCTCGGGGGCCGCAGGTTGGACACCCTCGGTGTAGACATTGCTGTGATAAACGTTGTTTATAAGATTGCAGCTACATTATTACTGTTTGTGCAAATATGAGAATATGCTCAGGGGCGGTCTTAGAGGTGTGGCCATGGTATTCAGGGGTGGGGCTTAAGTTTTAAAAAGACACACCAGAGCAGCGTTATGAAAAACTTAACTCTGATTGGTTTCTATTATTAAAAAAGATAATATTGTTAAACGAGGCCCAAGATATTAAAAAGTCGGTGCAGTTTAAGTAAAACCAAGACACAAGAAACGAGAAGAAAAGTGCAACAGTAAAATACGACAGAATGAACTTTATTGTAGAGTAAAAACTACAATCCAGAGTTTTCTATGATCGAAAGATCCCGAACACGATGACGGAACAGCTACCACACCTAAAAGTCACCATATTTACAAGCAGAGATGTAACTGGCCGTCCTGCAGCTCCAGCTCCCCCCTCTCCCCTTTTCCACATTAGTAGAGACCCAGGGTCCTGAGCATCATCCTCTCCACGCCGGTCATCTGATAACCATTCTTGTTAGCTGGAAATGTAAAGCATGGCATTAGAAATGTGTAAATCCTGCGCTAAGCCTCGATATCTAGGACAGCGCGGTGTGAACCAATGTGGCCGACATTGCTGCTCCTACAGAGGTCACCACTTACATGTTCATCATGGAACGTCTGCCAATTAACTGCTAAGTTAGGAAGAATTCCCAGAATGCACTGAATTAAATATGACCCCGCGGGGGCGGCGTACAGTGGTGTGATGTCATCAGGAGGCGGAGCTTGTACCACAACTATATATCATCTAGACTACATCAGGTCTATATATATGACCGGAAGAGATTAATGTCTTACCGTATGCAGAGCTGCTGAATCCCCACCTGTAGAGGGAGAGACACAGGATTAGATACACAGCTCATCTGCAGTATCACACAGGATAGGATTAGATACACAGCTCATCTGCTGTATCACACAGGATAGGATTAGATACACAGCTCATCTGCTGTATCACACAGGATAGGATTAGATACACAGCTCATCTGCTGTATCACACAGGATAGGATTAGATACACAGCTCATCTGCTGTATCACACAGGATAGGATTAGATACACAGCTCATCTGCTGTATCACACAGGATAGGATTAGATACACAGCTCATCTGCTGTATCACACAGGATAGGATTAGATACACAGCTCATCTGCTGTATCACACAGGATAGGATTAGATACACAGCTCATCTGCTGTATCACACAGGATAGGATTAGATACACAGCTCATCTGCTGTATCACACAGGATAGGATTAGATACAGCAGCTCAGCAAGCCACAAGTCCTATACTAACCAGTCCCAGCATCCGTTGGGGTTGGACAAGTTGGACTTGGCCTGAGGATACAGGATGATGAAGTTGTTCAGATCGGCCACCTGGTTGTACCCGGTGTATCTGGCATATTTGTCACCAAGTTTTTCCCTGTAAAACAAAAAGAAATGTGTCTTGTAATTATTCATCATCTGCACCGAAAACTGCTGTGATACCACAACTCCCAGCATCCCCTAAAGGGGATGTGTCATCAAAAATCTAACTATTGTTTAGATGATGTGATGTCACAGCTCACCTCCTCCTCCTGTACAATGACTGATAACACCGCTATATACAGTAGATAACACAGGATCCACCATTCACAATAGATGATGTCACAGCTCACCTCCTCCTCCTGTACAATGACTGATAACACCTCTATATACAGTAGATAACACAGGATCCACCATTCACAATAGGTGATGTCACAGCTCACCTCCTCCTCCTGTACAATGACTGATAACACCGCTATATACAGTAGATAACACAGGATCCACCATTCACAATAGATGATGTCACAGCTCACCTCCTCCTCCTGTACAATGACTGATAACACCTCTATATACAGTAGATAACACAGGATCCACCATACACAATAGGTGATATCACAGCTCACCTCCTCCTCCTGTACAATGACTGATAACGCCTCTATATACAGTAGATAACAGAGGATCCACCATTCACAATAGATGATGTCACAGCTCACCTCCTCCTCCTGTACAATGACTGATAACGCCTCTATATACAGTAGATAACACAGGATCCACCATTCACAATAGGTGATATCACAGCTCACCTCCTCCTCCTGTACAATGACTGATAACGCCTCTATATACAGTAGATAACACAGGATCCACCATTCACAATAGGTGATGTCACAGCTCACCTCCTCCTCCTCCTATACAATCACTGATAACACCTCTACATACAGTAGATAACACAGGATCCACCATTCACAATAGGTGATGTCACAGCTCACCTCCTCCTCCTGTACAATGACTGATAACACCTCTATATACAGTAGATAACACAGGATCCACCATTCACAATAGGTGATATCACAACTCACCTCCTCCTCCTGTACAATGACTGACAACACCTCTATATACAGTAGATAACACAGGATCCACCATTCACAATAGGTGATGTCACAGCTCACCTCCTCCTCCTGTACAATGACTCATAACACCTCTATATACAGTAGATAACACAGGATCCACCATTCACAATAGGTGATGTCACAGCTCACCTCCTCCTCCTGTACAATGACTCATAACACCTCTATATACAGTAGATAACACAGGATCCACCATTCACAATAGGTGATGTCACAGCTCACCTCCTCCTCCTGTACAATGACTGATAACACTTCTATATACAGTAGATAACACAGGATCCATCATTCACAATAGGTGATGTCACAGCTCACCTCCTCCTGTACAATGACTGATAACACCTCTATATACAGTAGATAACACAGGATAGGTGATGTCACAGCTCACCTCCTCCTCCTGTAATGACTGATAACTCCTCTATATACAGTAGGTGACATTGGATCCATCGTTCGGCATAGATGATCACAGCTCACCTCCTCCCCTTCCCTTCACAATCCCCTTTGCCCAGATTACAGTTTGCCCAGTTTATACTTGGATACAAACATGGGGTCTCCGTCAGTCTTTTGCTTCTAATGTCACAATGAATAACATGAAGTACGAGTCCAACAAATCCTAAAGTCAGGGCTGTTCTCACCTTCCTTGCAGGCAGCCGTGGAAGACAATATGGAGTTTGCATTCTGCAAAAAAAAAATACAAATCACTTAGAAGAAAGAATGGTAAAAAAGCTCAAACATCCCTGGTTATGGTTTAGGGGCAGAGGGACACAACTTGACCCTCACTTGTGCTGACCCTCGTGCTTCTTGGATCGCGGTTGCAGGCAGGAACTTCTATAATCAGGGTCCATTCTTTCATGCTATGCCCAACTCATTTATTTAACGTGATTTTATAAAAAATGAGAACTTAGAAAACTAGAAAGTAGACCCTCAACCCATCCTACTTGCCATTTTTTTTAATAGTTTTTCTCATAATTTCAACCCACATAAAACATCATATAGTATACAGCTTCCAAGATCGTCATTTAATACCAACATGGCTAGATGTTACCAGGGTCACTAAATACTGCCAAGGGTCATCATGTCCTGTCCAAACTAGACCACGGGACAGAGACTGCCAAGACCACTACATACCACCAGGACCGCCAGAAACTGCCAATACCACCAGATACTGCCAAGACAACCAGATATTATTGGGACCACCAGAAACTGCCCAACCCACTAGATACTACAAGAACCACCGGAGACTGCATAGACCAGATGCTTCCAAAACCACTAGATACTACCACAACCACAAAATGCTTCCAAGACCACTAGATTATATCAGTACCACCAGAAACTGCCAAAACCACTAAATATTACTAGGACCACCAGATGTTTACAAGATCAATAAATACTACAGTGACCACCAGAAATTGCCAAGACCACTATATAGTACCACGACGACCTGATAATGCCAAGGCCAGTAGACATTAGAACTGCCAGCAGATAAAATCAGCACCACCAGAAATGACCAAGACCATTAGATCCTACCAGGACCGCTACATGCTTCCAAGACCAGTAGATACTACCAGGACCACTAGAAAATGACAAGACTTCTAAATACTACCAGGACCAACAGATGCTTCCAATACCACTAGATACTACAACAACCACTAGATACTTCCAGGTCTGCAAAGACCAGTAGATACTACCAGGACCACCAGAAACTGCCAAGACCTGTAGATACTACCAGGACCACCGAAAACTGCCAAGACCACTAGATACTACCAGGATCACAAGATGTTGCCAAGATCAGTAGAATTTAGAATGACCATCAGATACTATTAGACTTTCAAAGACCATGACATAATGTCAAGGATATCATAAGCTACCATGTTCAACAAAGATCACTTGATACTTGGTACCGTTAGGTCTACTAGACATAACATCAAACTCATACACTACCTGGATTAGGAGATGTTACCAGGATGACTAGAGAGTACTAAGACCACCAGATACTAGAACAATGAGACAAAAACCTAGATCATCACATATAATCAGGCCCCCCAGGGGCATATGATACTATGTAGAATGCTATGTACCATCAGTATAGTCAGCTGCTGTCAAGACTAGTAGAAACTACCAAGATCACCAGATACTATGAGGACTGTGAGAAGAAAACCAAGAACATCAAATACTACCAGGACAACCAAATACTGTCCTAGGCTTCTGTCAGGACCACAATATTCCACCAGGACCTCTGGACAGTATCAGAGCTATAAGACACCACAATGCCCATAAGGTACTGCCAAAGCTATCAGATACTACCAGGACCATAGGCTAAAATGCCACAGGCTAAAACACCATGGTCTAAAACAATGACCAGAAGAAACTATTAGGACAACCAGATACAACCAGGAACACAAACACTATCAGATACAACCAGGAGGAACAAATATTACAAGTAACATCAAGAAACACCAGGGTCAAAACAAGACATTTACATGTTCCCCACTATTCAAACCACCAGTCACTGTGTCATGGTGGTAATGAGCACACGTTCCCAACGCCGTGCTACTCTCTGTGTTTGCTGCTCTGTTCCTCACTGTGTCAGGCTGCCGCGCTGAGTCCGCATGCAGAACTCATTGTCTTGTTTTCCCTGTTTCTGACTTGACTTGTTTACCTGTTGCGTCTGACCTCTCCACTCCTTACCCCAACTTCGTATAGTGAACCCCTGCTGCCTGCCCCATTCTCTGAACGTCTGACTACGCTTCTGTATCACCGTTCTGTACCTCGTATACCTGCTCTGAACCATGGGTCAGCTACTGCAGGTCCAGGGACTGCCCTGGAGTAATGATGACTACCTGCGGCAAAGCCTATCCTCACCACCAAAGGCTTTAACAAAAACCAGGTAGTCGCTTAGTCATGCCACTTCAGAGTAAGTATGACCTGTGGCCCAGTGATTCCACACCCACCACCATCACATACTGCCACCAAAGTCAGTCACTTACGTGCTCCACTCTGGCATGATGAAGGAACATAGACATATCCAGCAGTGTCCATTCCGTAAGTTGAAGGAGCAGCAAGTTTAAAGAATTCAACCTGGTCAAACAAGATCAGCTGCAAGACAAAAGACAGACCATGAGTTGAAGAATTCTGAAGAAGGTCATGAATAACCAACGTCTTTTAAGGTCTCTCAGATATGGACCTGATGTACAGAGGCATTCCACCTATATGTATTAATGTAGCAGTAAGAGACAGAAGTAATTGTTGTTAGTAGTTGCTCTTAAAGGGGCTATAAGGTGTATCGTGTTTGCCTTGAAAAATTAGCAACTGTTTTTGGAAGAAGGCAACCATAAACATTGCCCACCACATGTGCTCCTCTCCACTTTTAGCCTCATCAACCATTGAGCAGTGCAGAAACTATTCATGGAACTCATTGCTCTGCAGCCCGGATTTCTACGAAACTGGAAGAGTCCTTTTTTGTTATGAGTTAGAAGAGGGACTGACTTAATTTTGGCTACTAGTCTGGACTTCTATGGAGGAAGATCCCCTTTAATCAACAAAAAAAGTTCTGGAACAACCACAAAATTAGAAGGATGGAGGTGGCCTCTTTTTCATAGATGGATTAGAAATCTCAACATCAAGGTTTTACAATTAAACCTGGGATAAACTAAACTTCCTGATAGCTAATCTAGGTATCTTGGGCAGAGTTGTTCTCGAAATGCTAAGTCAGACACAATCGTTCAGATAGAACTTTTTACCTGTCCAGTGAATGCCGCTCCGCTGCTTGGTTTCTGTGTCAAGAAAAAGGTCAGAAATCTAAGTAACAGAGCTTTGTCTCAATCTAGACCTTCAAATCTTACAGAGATCGAAGAACTGCTCACCTCCAGCCCTCCTCCGTAGATATGATTGAGAGCCTCATAGGCCCCATTATAGTTACAGTTGTTGATGTAATCAAGGTTTGTTGACCCGCAGACCCCTCCGTAGCTGTCTGTGGGCTGTAAGCAACCACAAATACCAGAAATGACTACATTACTTATGAATGTTCAATAGTAATTAAATTAATCTTCTCCAAAAGGTAAATATAATGAATTCAACCTGGAGTGTCCGTCGATAGCTTCCACCCAATGTCAACCCCCATTACCACAGAGATATAGGTGGATACGACTCTCACCATTCCATGCTGAGCCGCAACGTCGTACACAGTCTTGAGAGCTCCGGAACCGGTGATGTAGGATGCATAATATTCCTCCTGCTTTTTCACCACACCTAAAATAAACAGTAGTGGTTGTAGAACAAATGGGACCCACAGAAACCAATGGACACCCCTTTCAGTTCACTTGGCATCAACTTCAGATAAGGTTCCTCCACTTAGAAGTAGCTCCTCACATGCTGCTCCCATGAGCAACTATGCCGAAGGAAATACTCTAACTAAAAGTGGTGGTCAAGAACAGAAAAATCTGTCTGAAAATTTATAGAATACCCTATAAAATATACTATAGACCCTTTATAGAACTTTGAGGGTCTACACATTGCCCATGCTAAAATTAAATGAACCAGCCCTGGTATCTTATCGAGGTTGATTGTGTATAGGCAGCCCTAAGACAATTAGGGGTTACCTCTTCCACTACAAGTAGATGATTGACTCCAATGGCGGACCTCCACGTGAATAGCAGATATTCCAGGGTATACACACAGCAAAAGTTGGTTACACATGGTTTGGTTGGGTCAAAGAAGACTAAAAATGGATCTATATTATTTTACTCACCTGGAACTACTACAGTATCACGTGTTCCAGAAAAGATGTACACTCTGCTGTTGGCGAGGTTGGACAAGGGGTCGAGGAGTCCACTGTTGGCGTAAGTTTGAGTCTTGGACTTCAATGTGGCAACGTTGATGCTTGTGGGCAGTTTCATACAAGCATTAGTTGCAGTGAGCAAGTTTCCTTGTGCACAATAGTATGGTCCTATGGGGACATCGAAAGAGAAGGTATTGTCAGAAAGAACCTTACCTATATAATAGCACAACAGCGTGACGCTCCCTTTAAGGCTGATAAATAATTGAAGGAAATTCTTTGTACCTCCAGCAAAGAGGCCAGCTCCAATGACCCGTTTTGACTGGGCAACATGGAACTGGTTAGCCATGTAGGATCCCGAGGACAGTCCAGATACAGACAAAGCACTTTCGAGATTGTACTTGGCTGTCAAAATAAATATTAAGTTTAGGAAACGGTATTTAGAAGCAAAACCATTTCACTTCGGGTATTGAAATTGATTATTCCTTCCTTCTAAATACAGACAAATATAACTTACCAAGCTTTGACTGTCCATAGCAGAGGCCAACCAGAGAGAGCAAGATGATGAAAGCCTTCATGTTTTCTGCCTTAGGATACTTTGAGGAGAAAGTCCTGACTAATGAAAGAGATATAGGGTTTTATATAACGGTCAAAACAAGTCTCAACCTTGTCGCGATAAGGACCTGATTTGAAGGCCTTGAAAAACATCTGTGCGAACAGCTTTAGCTTTAAATATAGGTTCATTCTGATATAAGATTGAGGAAAGTAAACAAATAATCCATACTCATTAAAGGTACATTAATCTTTTCTGTCAAGGAGTTGATAAAACAAATTCGAGAGCAAAGTGACTTTGTAGGTTGTTTAATCTGTTAAACTTTTCCAGTAAACATTTACAGTATGAACTATTCCTTTTATATTATACAGTATAGCTACCTACTCAGCATAAAACTATAACAAAGGTTAAATTCTATTCCTAATTAGCAAACAGAGGATTTTTTATAAAGATATATCACAATTACAAAGTAGCTGGATTTGATATTTTGTTACTGTTTTGTATAAAAAGCAGAACAGGCATGTGGTATAATCCCATTGCGGTTCCATGTTAGTAATTCCTAACTTATACCTATCCATGATATCTAAAAGAGAAAAATGACAACTTTTCAACTCCTATCTTGGTGACACAATTATCTTGTTTGACTACACTATTGAAATTTTGTTACAAATTTTTTTTAAATTTGTAATCAGGCACAATATCTGACATTCTTTAAGAGTTTTGATTTATAGTCTATGTAGCTCCTTGATTACATTTTTCATGAGCTGTTCTATACAACACATGGTAACTGCTTAAACACCATAAAAACCCAACAAAAGATTTTAGCAAAATGTGATTTTACTCATAATCAGTAAAAAAGAGACCTGTTATAAAGGTAAATTTCACACATAAAATGTGCATTTTATTTATTTTTCTGTGATAGAGTAGGCATGTGGTTTGATCCCATTGCGGTTACCTTTAAGTACCTCAGTACTTATATCTGGACATAAGAAATCTCCAGCAATGAGTGAAATATACTTAATATTGACTGATCAATGTTCTTCATCATCTACTTACCCTTCTGTGGCCTCCCGTATATATAGAGCTCTTCAAACTTCCTTTTATGCTAGCTGATTGACTCTATTGGTAATACAACACTCTATTAATACCTGCCCAACCTTGGATCTAAAAATACAATGCATTATATAGTGCATTTCTGTGTTACAATTTAACTGGTCCTGCTAATACACAGATAATTATCTGATCCCTTCCTTGTGAACTGATCCATATTCAATGTGCACCATTAGGTTGTTGTTGGATTTGAATTATGTTGGTGTCTTTATAAGAAGGATATATCAAGATCACCATTCTATATAGTTTTCAGGTAGGTTCTAAAGAAAAACCTTATAGAGGGCCTCCTCCAAGTGCTCACGACTAAGATGGAAAAATATCCTTTCCTCAACCTTCTCTATAATCACTTTTGTCAATTTTGTACTTTTTATGCTACATGGCTAAGTCCATGGCTATGGTGAGTTTAGGCATGCAATTGGAGAATTTATTCATTGGAGACCCACTAACTCACTCTAAAGCCTGGAACCTTTAGTGGAGATTGGAGAAATAATGGAGAATGATAAAGTTCCAGATTTACAATTTATTTTTTTCTGTCTTATGTGGTGGAGAAGTCAAAAACTTGAGCTCAGTATCCCACTAAGTGAAGAACATGCAATTTGCAACTCCATCACAACTGGTCCAATTGTGGTCCGGGCTGGAAGAGCGAACGAGGAGACTGTCTTTTCTAGCGAAGATGGAATGTCACTGCTGCAGCCAATTATTTGCCTCTGACTGGCTGCAGCGGTCACATAACATCCCTAATAGATCAGAGGGGACATGTCAGCCTGCCTCCTTGGTCAGCCATGCTTAGAGCTCCATTCCCAAATGTTGAAAAAAACAAAAACAAACAAACACTAAAGACTATTAACTAAATGTATCTCTCTCGTGAGGAGGTCAGCTGAAAATCACCTTAAATTTCCTCTTTAAAATTATATTAAAATTCAGATACATTTGAGACTTGGAACATCTTTGTTTTACATTATTTGTATTTGCAAATGTTTTCTATATTGAAAAAAAAAAATTAGAAAAGAAAAAAAATCTTCCCATGTGAACCATTCCATAGAGAAACAAATACTGAGCAGGTGTAACAAGGCCACCATACATTACACCTTATCTGTAAATTACAGCCTTGATGGCCTCATTAATGAGATACCAACTGCACACTTTTGATGTTTTATCTGCCTTCCAGTTAAATTTAAAGAAAAATATATGAAACTTGTGAGAAACAAGTTGCCGGTGAAAACTTCATGTAACGAGCTGCCGTGATCGGAGGATTGCCCTGATAATCTGACTGTGATTGGCCAAAGTCAGACAAACCCCATACGCGGCACAAACCCTTGTCCATAACTAATTGTCAATCTTGCCTAAATTTCTGCCATTATTTCCCTTTCCAGTGCATTTCTAGTTAGGAGATAACTTGCAGTCAGAGACCACTGATCCCAAGAACGGGGCTTTAAAATTCCTTGTCCAAGTGTACCCTTGACCCCTCATGTGCACCACGGCTTCGGGTCCGCTCATTCTTTATGGGACGGCTGTCACATCGGTGACTCGCACATGTCGTAAGTGCCACCCTACTCACTGTGTGTCATCGCCCTGCTCTTCCCATTTGCGGGCTGTCTCGCTGAGCTGCCTCTTGTAACATTTCCAGCATTTCCAGCAATAAAATACTGCATCCTCCTGCTGCTGGTAAGTCTCCACCTGGCTATAGTGAGGCACGGCCACTTTCTGTAGGTATTTAACCTCATCGTGACAGAGGTGAGATCTTCTGGTCTATTCTAAGGGTATGGTCTGGACCCTGAAGACACCAATTGCGTTATTCGAAAAAGTGTTACGCGTCTTTTACATATATTGTTTCATGGTAATATATAACGTACAGAGTTAAACATAGGTTAGCTTTAGGGCATAAGGAAGTGACTATAGGGTAAGATAGACTTTGGCAAGCATTATAAGTGTAATAGGTTTAATGTATGTAAATGCAGGGACAGACATAGGTAAAGTTCTGGACTAGCCCATAGTGGCAGGGGAAAGGCCCAGTAAAACGGGACTGCTTCCTGATAGCAGATCAGATAGGGATGTTCATTAACTAACCAAGGTCAAGTTCAAGGTTCTATGGGCTGATAGATAAAGCAAGAATCTATCATTCGGGGCAGTGGGAGGCCTTACTAGAATCTCTTGAGGACATTCCTGCAACGTCTGGAGCTCAAGGCTCGGTATAGGTACTATGAAATCAGGGGACGATGGACGTGTAACCGCGTGAAAGGAAGGTAACATAGCCCGGGTGCTCTGCGGAACCGGACGGGAAGTATCTGAGGCTTGTACCTTGTACCTTTGTCTCTGACCTTCCTGTCAGCCACCTTGTATATTGTATTATTGTATATGGAGATGGCTGCTCCTAGTATGCACCTACACTAGCTTGGAAGTGCCGGTCAGTCCTTTGTCACCTGGCAGCCACTGCAGACCTGGGGACTGCCCTGGAGTGGTTCCTGGTGACTACCCGCGGCTAAGCCTATCCTCACCATCAGAGGCTCTTGTAAAAACCAGGTAGTCAGGCTCTCCAGGGTTTGCCCGGCCTGTGGCTCAGTGAGTCCACACCCACCAGTGTTACAGTTAGATCAGGCCATGGACAAATTGGGACCCAGAGATCACAAATCTTATGTGCAAGTACTGTATTGTAATAACTCTGCCGGCATCACTGCATGGCCTCCCATCCCTTACACACCAACTTACTCACTGCTCCAGGTCATGCTGTGACTTCTGTCTGCTGCCGGCTCCATGTTCTGTGTCTCTTGCTTTCTGCCTGCTCTCTGCATGCTTCCTAGCTGTGTGTATAGGGGGGCGGTGCCAGAACTCTCTGGCTCTTATGGAATCGGGGTGCACCTGTCTAATGTGTCCCTGACCAATTACCAAGAGACCTCTAGTATTTAGGGCAGCTCCACGCTGTGGAACTTGCCTTGTAATGTGTTAACTCAGTGTCTTGCTACTGAGCTGCCCGGTTTTGCTCTGTGTTCCTCCTTCTCTGGAGGCTCTGCTCCTCGCTTTGCTTGGTTATTCTCTGTCTGCCCTCCAGGAGGCTGTATATCCTGGTCTCAGTGTCTTTGTTCTAGCCTTGCTTTGTACTTGTCTGTCCGCCTTCCAGGAGGCAGAATATCCTGGTCCCTGAGTCTTTATTCCTGTACCTTGTCTCGTACCATTACCTTGTCTGAACTCTGTCCTACCTCCGTCTCCTTGTCTGTGGTTTCTTTCCCTGCTGTGTCTTTCCTTGTGTCCTCATTCTTTGCCTGTGCTCCGCACTCTTGCGGCTCTGCCTGCTCAGTACTTTTGTGACTCTGCCTGTGCTCTGCACTCTTGCAGTCCTGCTTATGCTCCGCACTCTTGTGTCTCTACCTGTTTCTCCATACACCATTCCTTACTATCTGTACCAGTACCTGCACCTGCTGTGTGAACAGGACACTACCTAATCCATACACCACTCCCGCCCTGTGTCTCAGCCGTGTCTGCCTGCCCTGTGTCTCAGCCGTGTCTGCCTGCCCTGTGTCTCAGCCGTGGCTGCCTGCCTACTCGTCTGAGTTTTCCGTGCTCATCTGACAGTCATGCCAGTTGACCACACTCATCCTAGAGTTCCTGTTTCCCAAGTGGGATCAGCAGCCACAGCCAGACACCGCCCTGGAGTAGCACCTGGCAGCTGCCTGCCGCACAATCCTGACCTCACCATCAGAGGCTCCAGAGAAAACCAAGGCAGCTGTCCTAGTCACGCCACCTTCCAGGGTAGTCTGATTTGTGGCACAGTGGGGCCACAACCCCTCTGGCTCATGCCTACCAGTCAGGGCATGAGTGTGACATGTATGAGGAGGTGTGCGCTCAACGTGGGCATCAGGACCAGATTATGCAAAATGCCGCCATGTATACCCAGCCCTCCACCTCTTCATCTGGCCAATCCTCCTCAGGACTGTCAGTCGTGAACTGCCTAGAGACTCAGTTCCTGATGGAACCGCCAAGCTCCAGCTTCCACTTAGGTCTCACTATAATGGAGATTCCAGGAAGAGCTGCGGCTTCATTAATCAGTGTATGATCCACTTCACACTCACATCTTTCCTTCAGACCAGACCAAGATAGCGTTTATGGTCTTTCCGCTGTCTGAATAAGCCCTGGCCTGGGCAAACCCCATTTGGGAGCATGATGGGTCAGAGACTCATGACTTTGGGAGGTTCTTGGAGATGCTCCGAGCGGCATTCGTGGTTTCCGACCGCATCTCCTCAACTTCTTCATCCCTTTTGTCTCTAAGGCAGAGCATAGATACCTTGGCCCAGTAGGTCTTATGCTTCCATACCTTGGCAGTGGAGCAGGCTTGGAATGAACAAGCCTTGGTGGTGACCTTCTGGCAGAGCCTGTCCTTTCGTATAAAGGACGAGTTGGCAGGCAGAAATCTACCATCCTCTCTAGATGCTCTTATTCACCTGGCCGCTAGGATAGATCTGTTTCCATGAGCTGGCTCTGAAACAAGCTTCGGTTTCTCCTTGTGCCAGAAGACTGGCACATAGAGAACTTATGCATGTACTGTGGAGGCTTGAGACATTTTGTTTTCCAGTGCCCTGTGACACCTAGGGTTGGCCGGAGTTGACAGAGTTACCCTGGCATGGAAGGAGAGGTCTATCTCTGTGTCTGCACATCTGGATTCCAGCTCTGCTGGCAACTTCATCCATCAGGATCTGGTCCATCGACTTCAGCTCCCTATACAACAGGTGCTGATCCCCCCCATTGACAGACAAATCCTGGCAGAGATTTTTCGATTCATCACTCTGCAAGTCACACTACGGATTGGAGCCCTGCATGATGAAAAAAAAACATTTCTCTCCCAATCTACCTACCCATAGAAGACGTGTCTGTCAGGTTTTGCAGCGCCTATGGGAGAACGATCTGTTTGAAGAGTTATCCAATGTGTCTTCGAAAGACCCTCCCTGCCTTTCCTCGGCTACACGGTTTCCACCCAGAGCCTCGAGATAAACCAGGACAAGGTTTCTGCGGTTCTCTGCTAGCCTCATCCCCAAGGCTTGTGTGCAATCCAGCAGCTCATGGGTTTCGCCAACTGATATAGACAATTAATCTTGCACTTCTCATCCCTCGTGGCTCTCATCTTCGCCTTAACCAAGAAGGGGGCTAATGTCAGAGTCTGGCTCGCAGTTGAAACAGGCCTTCGCTAGAGTTCCAGCTTTGCACCACCCCGATTCCAACAAGCAGTTTCTCTTGGAGGTAGATGCCTCTTCTATCAATGCTGGGGCAGTGCTCCTGCAAAGATCTTCTTTGGGGAAGTCGTCTGTCTTTTTCTCCAAAACATTTTCATCGGCTGAGCAAAATTATACCATTGGGATCGTAAGCTTCTGGCCATTAATGATGGTGGCAACATCTACTGGAGAGCGTATACACGGACCATAAAAATCTGACGTTCCTGCAGTCCACCCTGCGATTGAATCCTTGCCAAACCATGTAGGCACATTTCTTTGATTTTTTTGTAACTTTAAAGTACACTTCTGTCCTGCAGAGAAGAACGTCAAAGCAAATGGTCTGTCTCGATTTTTTGAGGTGACCGATTCTGTGGAGGAGCCTCAGCACATCATTGACATGGCCAGGATTATTGAAACAACCCTGATCGTTTTAAAAGACATTCCTCTGGGAAAGACCTTTGTCCCTACTACTAGGAGAATGCGAATTCTGTGCTGGGGATACAAAGTTAGCTGGTCATATGGGCATACGCAAGTCCACCGAGCACAGCGTGCCAGATACAAGTCCTCCAGGGGGACAAGCCTGCTAGTCTCTTTCAGCCTCTGTCGGTTCCTTCTGCTCCCTGGAAAAACATAGCCATGGACTTCATCATGGACCTGCCTGTCTCTGGAGGTTGCAATACCCTCTGGGTCATGGTGGATCAGTTCTCGAAGATGGCTCACTTCTTTCCACTTGTCGGCCTTCCCATCGCACCTAAGCTCGCCATGCTTTTCTTCCTCTCCACATAGTCTCTGATCATGGAATTCATTTAACTTCAAAAGAGCAGAGAATTCTTTGCAAGCTGCTGAATATACACCGGGATTTTTGCTCTTCGTACCAACCACGATGCAACGGGAAAGTGGAACAGGTTAAACAGATTCTTGAAAATGACCTTCACCACTTTACTCTGCCCATCAGGAGGACTCTGTACAACTACTCCTCTGGGTGAAGTTTTCCTACAACAACCACGTTGGAGAGTCTTCCACAGTTTCTCAATTCTTCATTGTATACTCCCAGCATCCATCCTCAAACCAAGCACCCTCTTCTATGTCTATATCCCAGTAGTTACCGGGGGGCAGAGGGTGTGGTCGCCCTGGGCCCCGAACTAAGAGGAGCCCACCCAGAGCTATGCTACCCTTAACTGTATCAGCGTGCACAGCGCGCCAATACAATTAATTCCCGAGGCAAAGCAGGGAGACACGATCTCCCTGCACTGCCGCTCTCTGTTCTGTAGACCACAGGATGCTATAAGCCTGCGATCTACCGAATGGCCGAGACGCCAACGCACGTGCAGAACGTCAAAGTCCCAATATGGTGACGTTATCGCACAACGCGGGGACTCTGACGTTCTGTGTGTGTCAGTGCCATGACAGCGTGCAAGTTCGCCCGAACCTTGTGAGCTGAGTCATTGGGATCTTGAATCTATAATTCTGCCCCCTATGTACAATAATATAACTACTATAATACTGCCCCTGTGTACAAGAATATAACTACTATAATACTGCTCCTATGTACAAGAATATAACTACTATAATACTGCTCCTATATACAAGAATATAACTACTATAATACTGCCCCTATGTACAAGAATATAACTACTATAATACTGCCCCTATGTACAAGAATATAACTACTATAATACTGCTCCTATGTACAAGAATATAACTACTATAATACTGCTCCTATGTACAAGAATATAACTACTATAATACTGCCCCCTATGTACAAGAATATAACTACTATAATACTGCCCCTATGTACAAGAATATAACTACTATAATACTGCCCCTATGTGCAAGAATATAATTACTATAATGCTGCCCCTATGTACAAGAACATAATTACTAAATTACTGCCCCTATGTACAAGAATATAACTACTATAATACTGCTCCTATATGCAAGAATATAACTACTATAATACTGCCCCTATGTACAAGAATATAACTACTATAATACTGCCCCTATGTACAAGAATATAACTACTATAATACTGCCCCTATGTACAAGAATATAACTACTATAATACTGCTCCTATGTACAAGAATATAACTACTATAATACTGCCCCTATGTGCAAGAATATAACTACTATAATACTGCTCCTATGTGCAAGAATATAACTACTATAATACTGCCCCTATGTACAAGAATATAACTACTATAATACTGTCCCTATGTACAAGAATATAACTACTATAATAATGCCCCTATGTACAAGAATATAACTACTATAATACTGCCCCCTGTGTACAAGAATATAACTACTATAATACTGCCCCTATGTACAAGAATATAACTACTATAATACTGCTCCTCCTATGTACAAGAATATAACTACTATAATACTGCTCCTATGTACAAGAATATAACTACTATAATACTGCTCCTATGTACAAGAATATAACTACTATAATACTTCCCCTATGTACAAGAATATAACTACTATAATACTGCCCCTATATACAAGAATATAACTACTATAATACTGCCCGTGTACAAGAATATAAGTACTACAATACTGCCTCTACGTACAAGAATATAACTACTATAATACTGCCCCTACGTACAAGAATATAACTACTATAATACTGCCCCTACATACAAGAATATAACTACTATAATACTGCCCCTATTTACAAGAATATAACTACTATAATACTGCCCCTATGTACAAGAATATAACTACTATAATACTGCTCCTATGTACAAGAATATTACTACTATAATACTGCCTCCTATGTACAAGAATATAATTACTATAATACTGCCCCTATGTACAAGAATATAACTACTATAATACTGCTCCTATGTACAGGAATATAACTACTATAATACTGCCCCATGTACAAGAATATAACTACTATAATACTGCCCCCTATGTACAAGAATATAACTACTATAATACTGCTCCTATGTACAAAATATAACTACTATAATACTGCCCCCTATGTACAGAATATAACTACTATAATACCGCTCCTATGTACAAGAATATAACTACTATAATACCGCCCCTATGTACAAGAATATAACTACTATAATATTGTCCCCTATGTATAGGAATATAACTACTATAATACTGCCCCATGTACAAGAATATAACTACTATAATACTGCCCCTATGTACAAGAATATAACTACTATAATACTGCTCCTATATACAAGAATATAACTACTATAATACTGCCCCTATGTACAAGAATATAACTACTATAATACTGCCCCTATGTACAACAATATAACTACTATAATACTGCCCCTATGTACAAGAATATAACTACTATAATACTGCTCCTATATACAAGAATATAACTACTATAATACTGCCCCCTATGTATAGGAATATAACTACTATAATACTGCCCCCTATGTATAGGAATATAACTGCTATAATACTGCCCCTATGTGCAGGAATATAACATTTACAATAAGGTGACACAAATCTTGTTGTTGCTTCCATTTTATGAATAACTCGGAATAAATTAGAATTTGAAGATTTTTATTTTGCAATGTGCAATGTTAAGTAAAGTGCGTAAAATTAAGATCCAAGCTCCTTATTACAGACGTAGGAGGGTTGTGGATGAAGAATATGCAGTAAACATTATTACAGGAAAATTCACCCATAAATTTACAGAGATAATGAAGGAAACCAAAGAAAATTAAAAGAAAAAAAAATTGTTAAAAAAATGTAAAAAAATTTGATAAAGTTACAAAAGTTTCTTGAAACCAGAAGCTTTGTCTCCGTTGGGAGGAATGGACAGATGAGCGATTCACCAATATAATAAAATGACCTTAATGTGAAACTACGGATTTATTATGATCAGATGACATGGTATCTTGGCCGGGGGTCTTCTCTGTAATGGGGGTAGTAACGACGGCGATCCTTTAATATTGCCCCATAGTTCTCAGCATCATTCTCTGCACCCCCGTCACCTGGAAGGAATTCTTAGTGGCTAGGAGAGAAGAAGAACATAGAAAATTGTGTAAGAGAAATAAAATACTGATGTATTTGGCTTTTGTATCTTTCACAGCGATCCCTCAAATTTGGGATAATCAGCTCAATGGCGGCCACAAGGCTCGGATGGGGCAAATGATGGACAGTTGGCCCCTTACTCATCAAACAGCGATTTCTCATATTCTCCCTAATAGATTCTTACCATAGACCAAGCCAGTGTAGCCCCACCTAAAAGGAAAAACAAAAAAGTCTGGAAAACTACTAGAGCCACAAATATCCAAAGATCCAAAGCAAAACTGCACACGGGTCTATGTGATGTATCGGAGGACAGAAATGGTAAAAAAATAAACAGGACGATGAAGATAAAGAGGAAGAGGATTCCTAGAAATATGGAAGAACACAAAGATGAAGAAGAGAACAAGGGGAAGAAACACAAAGAAAGAAGCCAACACCATGAAATTAGCAGTGAAGAAGAGGAAGGTAGGAAGGCAGAGAAAAAAGTGTGGAAGAGGGAGGCGAGCAAGAGGGAGGCGTGGAAGAGGGAGGCGAGCAAGAGGGAGGCGAGCAAGAGGGAGGCGAGCAAGAGGGAGGCGAGCAAGAGGGAGGCGAGGAACAGAGAGGCGAGGAAGAGGGAGGCGAGCAAGAGGGAGGCGAGCAAGAGGGAGGCGAGCAAGAGGGAGGCGAGCAAGAGGGAGGCGAGCAAGAGGGAGGCGAGCAAGAGGGAGGCGAGCAAGAGGGAGGCGAGGAAGAGAGAGGCGAGGAAGAGAGGCGAGCAAGAGGGAGGCGAGGAAGAGGGAGGCGAGGAAGAGGGAGGCGAGGAAGAGGGAGGCGAGGAAGAGGGAGGCGAGCAAGAGGGAGGCGTGGAAGAGGGAGGCGAGCAAGAGGGAGGCGAGCAAGAGGGAGGCGAGCAAGAGGGAGGCGAGCAAGAGGGAGGCGAGCAAGAGGGAGGCGAGGAACAGAGAGGCGAGGAAGAGGGAGGCGAGCAAGAGGGAGGCGTGGAAGAGGGAGGCGAGCAAGAGGGAGGCGAGCAAGAGGGAGGCGAGCAAGAGGGAGGCGAGCAAGAGGGAGGCGAGGAAGAGAGAGGCGAGGAAGAGGGAGGCGAGCAAGAGGGAGGCGAGCAAGAGGGAGGCGAGGAAGAGAGAGGCGAGGAAGAGAGAGGCGAGCAAGAGGGAGGCGAGCAAGAGGGAGGCGAGCAAGAGGGAGGCGAGGAAGAGGGAGGCGAGGAAGAGAGAGGCGAGGAAGAGAGAGGCGAGGAAGAGAGAGGCGAGGAAGAGGGAAGAAAGCAAGAGGCGAGGAGGAAGAGCGAGGCGAGAGAGAGAGAATATTGGAGAACGAAGTCAAAGAATAAGATCAGGCATAGATAGAGAAGTAATTGAGACATACAATAGAAACAAGATAGAAAGAAGGACAAGCTGAAAAAAAAAAAAAAAAGATATAGGGGAAGAATAATGAGATCATGAATAACGGGATGAGGGTGACAAAGACTAAAGGTACCTTCACACTGAACGATATCGCTAGCGATCCGTGACGTTGCAGTGACCTGGCTAGCGATATCGTTCAGTTTGACACACAGCAGCGATCAGGATCCTGCTGTGCCATCGTTGGTCGGTGCAGAAAGTCCAGAACTTTATTTCGTCGCTGGATCTCCCGAAGACATCGCTGAATCAGCGATGTCTTCACTGGTAACCAGGGTAAACATCGGGTTACTAAGCGCAGGGCAGCGCTTAGTAACCCGATGTTTACCCTGGTTACCAGCGTAAAAGTAAAAAAAAAAACCAAACACTACATACTTACCTTCCGCTGTCTGTCCTCCAGCGCTGTGCTTCTCTGCACGGTAAGCGCCGGCCAGCCGGAAAGCAGAGCACAGCGGTGACGTCACTGCTCTGCTTTCCGGCCGGCGCTTAGTGCAGAGAAGCACAGCGCTGGAGGACAGACAGCGGAAGGTAAGTATGTAGCGTTTGTTTTTTTTTTACTTTTACGCTGGTAACCGGGGTAAACATCGGGTTACTAAGCGCGGCCCTGTGCTTAGTAACCCGATGTTTACCCTGGTTACCAGGAGACCGCTCTCCAGCGACGCTGCAGCGATCGGGATCATTGTCTGGATCGCTGCAGCGTCGCTAAATGTGACGGTACCTTAAGAAAAACGTGGCAGAAATTAACCCCTTCCCGACCTTTGACGCCACGTAGGCGTCATGAAAGTCGGTGCCATTCCGACCCATGACGCCTATGCGGCGTCATGGAAAGATCGCGTCCCTGCAGATCGGGTGAAAGGGTTAACTCCCATTTCACCCGATCTGCAGGGACAGGGGGAGTGGTAGTTTAGCCCAGGGGGGGTGGCTTCACCCCCTCGTGGCTACGATCGCTCTGATTGGCTGTTGAAAGTGAAACTGCCAATCAGAGCGATTTGTAATATTTCACCCATTATAACGGGTGAAATATTACAATCCAGCCATGGCCGATGCTGAAATATCATCGGCCATGGCTGGAAATACTAGTGTGCCCCCACCCCACCCCTCCGATCGCCCCCCCACCCCCCCGATCTGGCCGGTACACTGCTCCGGCTCCCCTCCGCCCTGTGCTCCGCTCCCCCCGTGCTCCAATCACCCCCCCGTGCTCCAATCACCCCCCCTGCACTCCGATCCACCCCCCCCGTGCTCCGTTCCACCCCCCCGTGCTCCGTTCCAGCCCCCCCGTGCTCCGTTCCACGCCCCCCGCGCTCCGTTCCACCCCTCCCGCGCTTTGATTCCCCCCCCCCGTGCTCCGATCCCCCCCCCCCGTGCTCCGATCCCCCCCCCCCGTGGTCCCCCCCCACCCTATCATACTTACCGATCCAGCCGTGGTCCCGTCCGTCTTCTCCCGGGCGCCGCCATCTTCCAAAATGGCGGGCGCATGCGCAGTGCGCCCGCCGAATCTGCCGGCCGGCAGATTCGTTCCAAAGTGCATTTTGATCACTGAGATATAATCTATCTCAGTGATCAAAATAAAAAAAATAATAAATGACCCCCCCCCTTTGTCACCCCCATAGGTAGGGACAATAAAAAAATAAAGAAATTTTTTTTTTTCCACTAATGTTAGAATAGGGTTAGGGGTAGGGTTAGGGTTAGGGGTAGGGTTAGGGTTAGGGGTAGGGTTAGGGGTAGGGGTAGGGTTAGGGCTAGGGGTAGGGTTAGGGGTAGGGTTAGGGGTAGGGTTAGGGGTAGGGTTAGGGGTAGGGTTAGGGCTAGGGTTAGGAATGTGCACACGTATTCTGGTCCTCTGCGGATTTTTCCGCTGCGGATTTGATAAATCCGCAGTGCTAAACCGCTGCGGATTTATGGCGGATTTACCGCGTTTTTTTCTGCGCATTTCACTGCGGTTTTACAATTGCGATTTTCTATTGGAGCAGATGTAAAACCGCTGCGGAATCCGCACAAAGAAGTGACATGCTGCGGAATGTAAACCGCTGCGTTTCCGTGCAGTTTTTCCGCAGCATGTGTACAGCGATTTTTGTTTCCCATAGGTTTACATTGAACTGTAAACTCATGGGAAACTGCTGCGGATCCGCAGCGTTTTCCGCAGCGTGTGCACATACCTTTAGAATTAGGCTATGTGCACACGGTGCGGATTTGGCTGCGGATCCGCAGCAGTGTTCCATCAGGTTTACAGTACCATGTAAACATATGAAAAACCAAATCCGCTGTGCCCATGGTGCGGAAAATACCGCGTGGGAACGCTGCGTTGTATTTTCCGCAGCATGTCAATTCTTTGTGCGGATTCCGCAGCGTTTTACACCTGTTCCTCAATAGGAATCCGCAGGTGAAATCCGCACAAAAAACACTGGAAATCCGCGGAAAATCCGCAGGTAAAACACAGTGCCTTTTACCCGCAGATTTTTCAAAAATGGTGCGGAAATATCTCACACGAATCCGCAACGTGGGCACATAGCCTTAGGGTTAGGGTTGGAATTAGGGTTGTGGTTAGGGTTAGGGGTGTGTTGGGGTTAGTGTTGTGGTTAGGGGTGTGTTGGGGTTAGTGTTGTGGTTAGGGGTGTGTTGCGGTTAGGGTTGTGATTAGGGTTATGGCTACAGTTGGGATTAGGGTTAGGGGTGTGTTGGGGTTAGTGTTGGAGGT
The DNA here is from genome assembly GCF_032444005.1 of Ranitomeya imitator. Classification (NCBI taxonomy): domain Eukaryota; kingdom Metazoa; phylum Chordata; class Amphibia; order Anura; family Dendrobatidae; genus Ranitomeya; species Ranitomeya imitator. The sequence continues at coordinate 11,559,062 of NC_091285.1, forward strand.
AGAATTGAGGGGTTACCACTGTTTAGGCACATCAGGGGTCTCCAAACGCAACATGGCGCCACCATTGATTCCAGCCAATCTCGTATTCAAAAAGTCAAATGGTGCTCCCTCACTTCCGAGCCCTGACGTGTGCCCAAACAGTGGTTTACCCCCACATATGGGGTACCAGCATACTCAGGACAAACTGCGCAACAATTACTGGGGTCCAATTTCTCCTGTTACCCTTGTGAATCTAAAAAAATGCTTGCTAAAACATAATTTTTGAGGAAAGAAAAATGATTTTTTATTTTCACGGCTCTGCGTTGTAAACGTCTGTGAAGCACTTGGGGGTTCAAAGTGCTCACCACATATCTAGATAAGTTCCTTGGGGGGTCTAGTTTCTAAAATGGGGTCACTTGTGGGGGGTCTCTACTGTTTAGGCACACCAGGGGCTCTGCAAACGCAACGTGACACCCGCAGACCATTCCATCAAAGTCTGCATTTCAAAAGTCACTACTTCCCTTCTGAGCCCCGACGTGTGCCCAAACAGTGGTTTACCCCCACATATGGGGTATCAGCGTACTCAGGAGAAACTGGACAACAACTTTTGGGGTCCAATTTCTCCTGTAACCCTTGGGAAAATAAAAAATTCTGGGCTAAATAATTATTTTTGAGGAAAGAAAACGTATTTATTATTTTCACGGCTCTGCATTATAAACTTCTATGAAGCACTTGGGGGTTCAAAGTGCTCACCACACATCTAGATAAGTTCCTTTCAGGGTCTAGTTTCCAAAATGGGGTCACTTGTGGGGGGTTTCTACTGTTTAGGCACATCAGGGGCTCTGCAAACGCAACGTGACGCCCGCAGAGCATTCCATCAAAGTCTGCATTTCAAAACGTCACTACTTCAATTCCAAGCCCCGGCATGTGCCCAAACAGTAGTTTACCCCCACATATGGGGTATCACCGTACTCAGGAGAAACTGGACAACAACTTTTGGGGTCAAATTTCTCCTGTTACCCTTGGGAAAATTAAAAAATTCTGGGCTAAATAATTATTTTTGAGGAAAGAAAACGTATTTATTATTTTCACGGCTCTGCATTATAAACTTCTATGAAGCACTTGGGGGTTCAAAGTGCTCACCACACATCTAGATAAGTTCCTTTGGGGGTCTAGTTTCCAAAATGGGGTCACTTGTGGGGGGTTTCTACTGTTAAGCCACATCAGGGGCTCTGCAAACGCAACGTGACGCCCACAGAGCATTCCATCAAAGTCTGCATTTCAAAACGTCACTACTTCACTTCCGAGCCCCGGCATGTGCCCAAACAGTGATTTACCCCCACATATGGGGTATCAGCGTACTCAGGAGAAACTGGACAACAACTTTTGGGGTCAAATTTCTCCTGTTACCCTTGGGAAAATAAAAAATTGCAGGCTAAAAGATCATTTTTGAGAAAATAATTTTTTTTTTTATTTTCATGGCTCTGCGTTATAAACTTCTGTGAAGCACTTGGGGGTTCAAAGTCCTCACCACACATCTAGATTAGTTCCTTTGGGGGTCTAGTTTCCAAAATGGTGTCATTTCTGGGGGATCTCCAATGTTTAAGCACACAGGGGCTCTCCAAACGTGACATGGTGTCCGCTAATGATTGGAGCTAATTTTCCATTTAAAAAGCCAAATGGCGTGCCATCCCTTCCGAGCCCTGCCGTGCGCCCAAACAGTGGTTTACCCCCACATATGGGGTATCAGCGTACTCAGGACAAACTGGACAACAATATTTGGGGTCCAATTTCTCCCATTATCCTTGGCAAAATAGGAAATTCCAGGCTAAAAAATCATTTTTGAGGAAAGAAAAATTATTTTTTATTTTCATGGCTCTGCGTTATAAACTTCTGTGAAGCACCTGGGGGTTTAAAGTGCTCAATATGCATCTAGATAAGTTCCTTGGGGGGTCTAGTTTCCAAAATGGGGTCACTTGTGGGGGAGCTCCAATGTTTAGGCACACAGGGGGCTCTCCAAACGCGACATGGTGTCCGCTAACAATTGGAGCTAATTTTCCATTCAAAAAGTCAAATGGCGCGCCTTCCCTTCCGAGCCCTGCCGTGTGCCCAAACAGTGGTTTACCCCCACATATGAGGTATCGGCGTACTCGGGAGAAATTGCCCAACAAATTTTATGATCCATTTTATCCTACTGCCCATGTGAAAATGAAAAAATTGAGGCGAAAATAATTTTTTTGTGAAAAAAAAGTACTTTTTCATTTTTACAGATCAATTTGTGAAGCACCTGAGGGTTTAAAGTGCTCACTAGGCATCTAAATAAGTTCCTTGGGGGGTCTAGTTTCCAAAATGGGGTCACTTGTGGGGGAGCGCCAATGTTTAGGCACACAGGAGCTATCCAAACGCGACATGGTGTCCGCTAACGATGGAAATAATTTTTCATTCAAAAAGTCAAATGGCGCTCCTTCCCTTCCGAGCCTTACCATGTGCCCAAACAGTGGTTTACCCCCACATGTGAGGTATTGGTGTACTCAGGAGAAATTGCCCAACACATTTTAGGATCCATTTTATCCTGTTGCCCATGTGAAAATGAAAAAATTGAGGCTAAAAGAATTTTTTTGTGAAAAAAAAGTACTTTTTCATTTTTACGGATCAATTTGTGAAGCACCTGGGGGTTCAAAGTGCTCACTATGCATCTAGATAAGTTCCTTGGGGCGTCTAGTTTCCAAAATGGGGTCATTTGTGGGGGAGCTCCAATTTTTAGGCACACGGGGGCTCTCCAAACGTGACATGGTGTCCGCTAAAGAGTGGAGCCAATTTTTGATTCAAAAAGTCAAATGGCGCTCCTTCCCTTCCAAGCCCTGCTGTGTGCCCAAACAGTGGTTTACCCCCACATATGAGGTATCAGCGTACTCAGGACAAATTGGACAACAACTTTCGTGGTTCAGTTTCTCCTTTTACCATTGGGAAAATAAAAAAATTGTTGCTAAAAGATAATTTTTGTGACTAAAAAGTTAAATGTTCATTTTTTCCTTCCATGTTGCTTCTGCTGCTGTGAAGCACCTGAAGGGTTAATAAACTTCTTGAATGTGGTTTTGAGTACCTTGAGGGGTGCAGTTTTTAGAATGGTGTCACTTTTGGGTATTTTCAGCCATATAGACCCCTCAAACTGACTTCAAATGTGAGGTGGTCCCTAAAAAAAATGGTTTTGTAAATTTCGTTGTAAAAATGACAAATCGCTGGTCAAATTTTAACCCTTATAACTTCCTAACAAAAAAAAATTTTGTTTCCAAAATTGTGCTGATGTAAAGTAAACATGTGGGAAATGTTATTTATTAACTATTTTGTGTCACATATCTCTCTGGTTTAACAGAATAAAAATTCAAAATGTGAAAATTGCGAAATTTTCAAAATTTTCGCCAAATTTCCGTGTTTATCACAAATAAACGCATAATTTATTGACCTAAATTTACCACTAACATGAAGCCCAATATGTCACGAAAAAACAATCTCAGAACCGCTAGGATCCGTTGAAGCGTTCCTGAGTTATTACCTCATAAAGGGACACTGGTCAGAATTGCAAAAAACGGCAAGGTCTTTAAGGTCAAAATAGGCTGGGTCTTGAAGGGGTTAAAGTAAGTTAATGACAAAGAAAGGGAGATAACTACAAAAATATAGAACTACACAAAGAAGATGTAAGAAATTAACAAGATGAAGATAAAAGGAAGCTGAGGAAGATAAAGAGAAGTCCAATGGAAGGAGGAGAAGGGGCGAAAGAGGAAGAGGAGGAGGAGAAGGAAAGGAGGAGGACGAGGAGGAAGTAAAGGAAAGAAGGAGGAAAGCATGTTGTGGATGAATTCTATCCCAAACAGGAGAGAGCACTTGATGCTAAAGACTGAGAAGCCCTGTAAGGGCCGAGGGTCTTATTTTTGTGGTTGTACCCCAGGTCTAACACACTGATCTTATTAATTACCAGTCCCAGCATCCATTGGGGTTGGTCGCAATGGTTCTGGCTTGAGGATACAGGATGATGAAGTTATTGAGATCGGCCACCTGGTTGTACCCGGCAAATCTGGCAAACTTGTCACTAATTTTCTCCCTGCAAAAATAAAATGAAATTTAAAAATCGACAAAAGTCTAAATCTAAATGACGAAACCTTAATAACCCTTGTTGTAGGTTGTAACACAGATATTAAATTAGAGGGAACAATCTTCTTTGGGGAAGAACATTCTGATCTTTTGTCTACTGCCCCTAAATATTGGAACATCTTATAGGGGCTCGTTGGTTCCTCGTTGTTGTTTTCATGCTCTAATGACTGGACAGGAGCCAATAGCACAAGGACCTCCTGTCATGTGACCTCCAATCCTGTGACACTGAAAAGGTCACATGACATTGACACCTAGTGATGTTACCATAGCAACCCCAGAGCAAGCAAGTTATTCTAGAATTACCATCTATGGAGCGAGGGTCTACTGAGGGGGCAGGCTAACCAGGGCTCTGGTGCGTAAGGGGGCACAAACATGGTACAAATGGACCTTTCCCACCTTAAAGTTAGCGAGGTGATATTACCTGCCCTGAAGACAGCCGTGGAACGCAATATGGAGTCTGCACCCTGCAACGAATGAGGTTTGTAATAAGTCTCCTACTCGCAAAACTACAGAATTTCTTAGAAAAAAAGAATAAGCGAGCACTTAAAGGGGCGGCCATGGCTGCCTTCTATGAAATGTAAAAAAAAGCCCCAAATCGGTGAATAGGTTCTGGTTTTGCAGCTAAGCCTCATTCACTTCTATGGAACTGAGCTGCAATACCAGAAACAACCAATGAACAAGGGTGGCGCTTTTTTTTTTTTTTCTTAAAGAACTAAGCCATGTTTCTCTCATCTTGCACATTCCCTTTAAAGGTGAAGGTGACGCTCCTTTAAGAAAAAATAATATTTACTTGACCGTGACACTTACTTGCTCCATTACTACAAGCTGTGGGGACGTAAACGTAGCCCGCGGTGTCCATCCCGTAAGTAATGGCAGGCGCCAAATTGAAGAATTCTGATTGGTCAAAGAGGATTAGCTGAGAATAATAAAGCAGAGAATAGAATTAAGCTTTCCATCGTTATAGAGTCAGGTTGGGTGGGGGACAACAGACATGGAGGAGCTGGTTTAGTGCCCCTTAATGGATCTCATGGCCTCCTTGGAAAACAATGGAGGGATTTTACATTTATGCTGTAGTTCCCCTTTAAATACCCATAATCCTACCTGTCCTGACTGTCCAGCGCTGCTGCTTGGTTTCTATGAAAAAGCAGAACAACATAAATAGCATTCAAAGGACTAGGATAAAAAAAAGAAAAAAGAAAAAAGAAAAATTAAAAAAAAAAAATTTGTTATCTCCCCACCCACGAATATTTACCTGTAGGCCCCCGTGGATGTGATTCAGAGCTTCATAGGCCCCGTTATAGTTGCAGTTATTAAGATACTCATTGTTCAGGGACCCGCAGGCTCCGCCATAGCTGTCAGTGGGCTGCCAAGGGAACAGTGGTCAACGACCAAATCAACAATAATACCAATTTAAATAATATGCCGCTCCTCGGGGGCGGAGCTTCTGAGAATATATGAAGGTAATAACTCAGGAAGGAAGAGTTTAAGGAAAACAAAACTTGGGAACTTTGCTACACAGATCGTTTCCATGTATTTAGAGTCGTCTTATGTCTTATACACCAGTCACAACCAAAAGAGGAATTCTGCTGCTTACTGGAGCATTGTGGGAGATAACGGAAAAAGTTACACAAATGATAAGCTGCGAAATAACACGATAACAGATACAGACTCTTTCTAAAAGGGTCAGCCAGCAGAATTTCGATTGCAGCTCTGGAAGTAGCAAGGACCGCTCATGAGGACACAGCTGCGCTCACCATGGAATGCTCTGCCGCAATATTATACACCGTTTTAATGGCTCCGGAAGGGATATACGCGGCGTAATAATCCTCCAGTTTTTTGGCCACACCTATAGGAGTGAAGAATAGAATGAAAAACTGCAAAACTGACACAAAAAATAAACATTATGCGAAAAGTATCACACCGGACAAGATTGGATACCTAGCTCAGCAGACTGTATCACACATGATTGCTGAGCTAGGTATCTAATCCAATCATGTGTGATTCAGTCTGCTGAGCTAGGTATCTAATACTCTCCTGTGTGATACAGTCTGCTGAGCTAGGTATCTAATCCAATCCTGCGTGATACAGTCTGCTGAGCTAGGTATCTAATCCAATCATGTGTGATACAGTCTGCTGAGCTAGGTATCTAATCCAATCATGTGTGATACAGTCTGCTGAGCTAGGTATCTAATCCAATCATGTGTGATACAGTCTGCTGAGCTAGGTATCTAATCCCATCATGTGTGATACAGTCTGCTGAGCTAGGTATCTAATCCCATCATGTGTGATACAGTCTGCTGAGCTAGGTATCTAATCCCATCATGTGTGATACAGTCTGCTGAGCTGTGTATCTAATCCCATCATGTGTTATACAGTCTGCTGAGCTAGGCATCTAATCCTATCATGTGATACAGTCTGCTGAGCTAGGCATCTAATCCCATCATGTGTGATACAGTCTGCTGAGCTAGGCATCTAATCCTATCATGTGATACAGTCTGCTGAGCTAGGTATCTGATCCAATCATGTGTGATACAGTCTGCTGAGCTAGGTATCTAATCCTATCATGTGTGATACAGTCTGCTGAGCTAGGTATCTAATCCTATCATGTGTGATACAGTCTGCTGAGCTAGGTATCTAATCCCATCATGTGTGATACAGTCTGCTGAGCTAGGCATCTAATCCTATCATGTGTGATACAGTCTGCTGAGCTAGGTATCTAATCCTATCATGTGTGATACAGTCTGCTGAGCTAGGTATCTAATCCAATCATGTGTGATACAGTCTGCTGAGCTAGGCATCTAATCCTATCATGTGTGATACAGTCTGCTGAGCTAGGCATCTAATCCAATCATGTGTGATACAGTCTGCTGAGCTAGGCATCTAATCCTATCCTGTGATACAGTCTGCTGAGCTAGGCATCTAATCCCATCATGTGTGATACAGTCTGCTGAGCTAGGTATCTAATCCTATCATGTGTGATACAGTCTGCTGAGCTAGGTATCTAATCCAATCATGTGTGATACAGTCTGCTGAGCTAGGTATCTAATCCAATCATGTGTGATACAGTCTGCTGAGCTAGGCATCTAATCCTATCATGTGTGATACAGTCTGCTGAGCTAGGCATCTAATCCAATCATGTGTGATACAGTCTGCTGAGCTAGGTATCTAATCCCATCATGTGTGATACAGTCTGCTGAGCTAGGCATCTAATCCTATCATGTGATACAGTCTGCTGAGCTAGGTATCTGATCCAATCATGTGTGATACAGTCTGCTGAGCTAGGTATCTAATCCTATCATGTGTGATACAGTCTGCTGAGCTAGGTATCTAATCCTATCCTGTGATACAGTCTGCTGAGCTAGGTATCTAATCCTATCATGTGTGATACAGTCTGCTGAGCTAGGTATCTAATCCTATCCTGTGATACAGTCTGCTGAGCTAGGCATCTAATCCCATCATGTGTGATACAGTCTGCTGAGCTAGGTATCTAATCCTATCATGTGTGATACAGTCTGCTGAGCTAGGCATCTAATCCAATCATGTGTGATACAGTCTGCTGAGCTAGGTATCTAATCCAATCATGTGTGATACAGTCTGCTGAGCTAGGCATCTAATCCTATCATGTGTGATACAGTCTGCTGAGCTAGGTATCTAATCCTATCATGTGTGATACAGTCTGCTGAGCTGTGTATCTAATCCTATCATGTGTGATACAGTCTGCTGAGCTAGGTATCTAATCTATCATTTGTGATACAGTCTGCTGAGCTAGGTATCTAATCCTGACACTATCACACATAATAGGATAAGGTACATAGCTCAGGAGACGAATCCCACATCATAGGCTTAGATACAGCGGCACAAGTGCCAACATAGATCACGGGTTCGGATCTCACCCTGGACGAGGACGGAGTCTTTAGTTCCGGAGAAAATGAACACTCGGCCACGGGCCAGATTTGATAGCGGATCTATTAACCCCGTGCTGGCGCAGGTCTCGGTGTACGCTTTTAGAGGGATCATGCTGATGCTGGAAGGATACTTCATGCACGCATTGGTCGCGGTCAGCGCGTTCCCAATGGCGCAGTAGTACGGACCTGTAAGAAAACACAGCGCTCACGGAAAACAACGCAACCATGTACAAAGCAATAAAAACGGCGGACGCGTCATGTGACGACATAGAAAGACGGCGGCGTAAATCCCCGTTACCTCCTGCAAACATCCCGGCGCCCACGACTCTGCCAGAATGTGAGACGTGGAACTGGTTGGCCATGTACGCCCCCGAGGAGATGCCCGAAACAGACACGGAGCTTTCCAGGGTGTAGGAGCCTGCGGACACGAGACAGAGACGCGGCTAAAATAAATCATCAGAATAAACCCGTCTACATTACCGAAACTAGGAACAATCGGGACGGCGAAACAGCAGTACAATAGTTGTAAAAAAAAGATCAAAAAGTCATACAAAATGTAAAATGATGTAAAAATACAGATCAGAATCAAAAAAAAAAAAATGTGAAAGTAATTATACTAAAAAAATTATATATATATATATATATATATATATATATATATATATATATATATATATATAATGTATGAATGTGTGTATGTATATATCTCAAGTAATGTTAAAGAAAAAAATTAGGCAAAAAGCATATACCGTACGTTAAAAAGGTGTAAAAATACGAGAGCAAAATATTAGTTATGAGAAAATGAACTAATACATAAAAAATATATAACACATATCAAAGGGTGTAAAAAAATAACGATATTCAGAGATAAATTATCACAAGTAAAAAATAATGAAAATAATAAAATATATATATATCCAGTCATGGCCAAAAGTATTGACACCCCTGCAATTCTGTCAGATAATACTCAGTTTCTTCCTGAAAATGATTGCAATCACAAATTCTTTGGTATTATCTTCATTTAATTTGTCTTAAGTGAAAAAACACAAAAGAGAATGAAGCAAAACATTGATCATTTCACACAAAACTCCAGAAATGGGCCAGACAAAAGTATTGGCACCCTCAGCCTAATACTTGGTTGCACAACCTTTAGCCAAAATAACTGCGACCAACCGCTTCCGGTAACCATCAATGAGTTTCTTACAATGCTCTGCTGGAATTTTAGACCATTCTTCTTTGGCAAACTGCTCCAGGTCCCTGATATTTGAAGGCGCCTTCTCCAAACGGCCATTTTTAGATCTCTCCACAGGTGTTCTATGGGATTCAGGTCTGGACTCATTGCTGGTCACCTTAGAAGTCTCCAGTGCTTCCTCTCAATCCATTTTCTAGTGCTTTTTGAAGTGTGTTTTGGGTCATTGTCCGGCTGGAAGACCCATGACCTCTGAGGGAGACCCAGCTTTCTCACACCGGGCCCTACATTATGCTGCAAAATTTGTTGGTAGTCTTCAGACTTCATAATGCCATGCACACGGTCAAGCAGTCCAGTGCCAGACGCAGCAAAGCAACCCCAAAACATCAGGGAACCTCCGCCATGTTTGACTGTAGGGACCGTGTTCTTTTCTTTGAATGCCTCTTTTTTTCTCCTGTAAACTCTATGTTGATGCCTTTGCCCAAAAAGCTCTACTTTTGTCTCATCTGACCAGAGAACATTCTTCCAAAACGTTTTAGGCTTTTTCAGGTAAGTTTTGGCAAACTCCAGCCTGGCTTTTTTATGTCTCGGGGTAAGAAGTGGGGTCTTCCTGGGTCTCCTACCATACAGTCCCTTTTCATTCAGACACCGACGGATAGTACGGGTTGACACTGTTGTACCCTCGGACTGCAGGGCAGCTTGAACTTGTTTGGATGTTAGTCGAGGTTCTTTATCTAACATCCGCACAATCTTGCGTTGAAATCTCTTGTCAGTTTTTCTTTTCCGTCCACATCTAGGGAGGTTAGCCACAGTGCCATGGGCTTTACACTTCTTGATGACACTGCGCACGGTAGACACAGGAGCATTCAGGTCTTTGGAGATGTATAAATATATATATTTATTTTTTTAAATAAAAATGGTGGTAGTAAAAATAATAGACAGGGAGTGATCCCCCTCCTTTAGTGCTTTGGGAGGAAATATCTTTTAACTGGTCGTTACTTTAAGACTTTTATGATTACCATAAAGCAAAGGATAACATTATTGCAACACATCGTAAAGAGAGAGCCGCCCTGTTCTCACCCAGCCGTGATTGTCCCATGCAGAGGCCGATGCCGGTCAGCAGCAGTATATAGCGCTCCATGTTCGGTGATGAATCCGCTCAGACACGGGTTTTATATTCTCGCACAGACGAGCTGTAATCTCTGTAACCAGGTGTTTACGGGACCATGAGAAAAGCGCGAGCGGAGCAGCTCTCCGGCTTCAGTAATCATTAATCACCGATAACCTTCATTATATCACACAATCCCACCATGCTGACTGTTTCCATACATCAAACCCCCCCCCCCATACTGCTGAGCAAACCTGCTCTACATCTGGAGAAGGAGGCAAGGAAGACAACGAAACGTGGAAGAGCTGAGCATCGAATACTGAAAATATGTACAGGGGCAAGGACTCCGCCAAAAGCCTCAGGGGCCAACTGGAGGCCTAAGCCGTCCTCCCTCCTTACAAGACTTCATAGTTCCTCATGGGCGGAGTCTCAAAGATCATGTGCAGTCAGCACACCAATAGAAAAAAAAGGGAGAAATTTAGGAACTCTTCTATGCAAATATTTGATTTGTTATCCAAAGAGGATTACATGGGAATAGTTTATAGTTATATTCTTGTACATAGGAGCAGTATTATAGTAGTTATATTCTTGTACATAGAGGCAGTATTATAGTAGTTATATTCTTGTACATTGGGGCAGTATTATAGTAGTTATATTCTTGTACATAGGGGCAGTATTATAGTAGTTATATTCTTGTACATAGGAGCAGTATTATAGTCGTTATATTCTTGTACATAGGGGCAGTATTATAGTAGTTATATTCTTGTACATAGGAGCAGTATTATAGTAGTTATATTCTTGTACATAGGAGCAGTATTATAGTAGTTATATTCTTGTCCATAGGGAGCAGTATTATAGTAGTTATATTCTTGTACATAGGAGCAGTATTATAGTAGTTATATTCTTGTATATAGGGGCAGTATTATAGTAGTTATATTCTTGTACATAGGAGCAGTATTATAGTAGTTATATTCTGTACATAGGGGCAGTATTATAGTAGTTATATTCTTGTACATAGGAGCAGTATTATAGTAGTTATATTCTTGTATATAGGGGCAGTATTATAGTAGTTATATTCTTGTACATGGAGCAGTATTATAGTAGTTATATTCTTGTATATAGGGGCAGTATTATAGTAGTTATATTCTTGTACATACAGGGCAGTATTATAGTAGTTATATTCTTGTACATAGGAGCAGTATCATAGTAGTTATATTCTTGTCCATAGGGAGCAGTATTATAGTAGTTATATTCTTGTACATAGGAGCAGTATTATAGTAGTTATATTCTTGTATATAGGGGCAGTATTATAGTAGTTATATTCTTGTACATAGGAGCAGTATTATAGTAGTTATATTCTGTACATAGGGGCAGTATTATAGTAGTTATATTCTTGTACATAGGAGCAGTATTATAGTAGTTATATTCTTGTATATAGGGGCAGTATTATAGTAGTTATATTCTTGTACATGGAGCAGTATTATAGTAGTTATATTCTTGTATATAGGGGCAGTATTATAGTAGTTATATTCTTGTACATAGGAGCAGTATTATAGTAGTTATATTCTTGTACATAGGAGCAGTATTATAGTAGTTATATTCTTGTACATAGGAGCAGTATTATAGTAGTTATATTCCTATACATAGGGGGCAGTATTATAGCAGTTATATTCTTGTACATAGGGGCAGTATTATAGAAGTTGTATTCTTGTACCTAGGGTGGCAGTATTACAGTAGCTATTTGTTAGTCTATGATTACTATATGTATAATAGTATAAATGTTATTGTTTAGGATGGATTTTGACCGCATTGGTGGTGTATACAGCAGCATGAAACAGATCTGGCGCAGTTTAGGTTTTGAGCTGCATATTAACACATTTCTTTATTTAAAGATGAAGCTGTTAAAGGCTAGCCTTCAGATTTACATCAGTTATTTAGATTTAAAAGACTTGTGGTTTAGTCCATTCGCCAGCTCCTCGGGGGCGGGACCAACAGCACATCACAGTTATGAAGTGCCAGAGCTGCATTGTTTCAGTCCATCAAGGATCAGTGGCAAATACTGGATGAGAAATGAGTGAAAAGTGCAGAAAACAGAATCCGGGATCCCATCTCATTCTGCACGCAGTCCTCAATCTGTGGCACAATTCTCAAACTAGAAAAAAAAAACCCTCTGTTGTCCGAATAGTCTGGACCTTGGCAAGTAATCTCCTCATGTCGATACAATTTACAAAATATGTAAATACAGATTTCCCAGAGTTCCTTGTAACATCCTCCTTCACTGGCTGACACGATGGGAGGTGCAGACCGTTTGCGTTGAGAGCTGCTGTTCGAGCTTCCGTGACGCTGAGGGGGAAAGAAAACCACGAGATCTTTATTAATCAGTGGATCCTAGGCATAAAAGTTATTATGAAGTAACAGATCGCCTTAAAATAAAAAGTTCTGCAACTTTCTAATCTACTAAAAGCAACAGGATAGCTGTAAAATGGAGGATAACGCTGAGCATACTACATAAGGCTACTTTCACACTAGCAATCCGTCACAATGCGTCGTTTTGCAGAAAAAACGCATCCTGCAAAAGTGCTTGCAGGATGCGTTTTTTCCCCATAGACTTGTATTGACGACGCATTTGCGACGGATTGCCACACGTCGCATCCGTCGAGCGACGGATGCGTCGTGCTTTGGCGGACCGTCGGGAGCAAAAAACGCTACATGTAACATTTTTTGTTCCTGACGGACCGCTTTTTCTGACCGCGCATGCGCGGCCGGAACTCCGCCCCCACCTCCCCGCACCTCACAATGGGGCAGCGGATGCGCCGGAGAAATGCATCCGCTGCCTCCATTGTGCAATGCGTTAAACGCTAGCGTCGGAATCTCTCCCCGACGCATTGCGATGGGGAGATTCCGACGCTAGTGTGAAAGAAGCCTCACATGTTCAGGGGCTCCGGGTAACTGAGCTCTTGTTGGCAGCCATGAGCTCATCCTGCCGCCTCCGGTCACTCACCGGCAGCGTTCTTCCTCTGCTCTGACAACGTGTAGATCTCCTGCAGCTGCTTCTTCTGGTCATTGCTGAGCGAGGCAGTCAGGGAGTGATACCAGGCTGGGTCTCTGCTCTGTACACCTGTGAGTGAGAGCGGCTCAGGATTTCTGCTCTGAGGTTCTGAACGATGCAAACTGCACAGGAATGCAGGCAACTCACCCAACAAGGAGTCTGTGAAGAGTTGATACTCATCCAGGGCCCCATGACAGTCCAGGGGAGTGCTGAACGCCTCCAGTGCAGTCTCTTCTAAGGCTTCGTCGTCCCAGTCCTCATCGTCATCCTCCTCGTCATTCTCTCCGGCATTCTCCTGCATGGCCTGGCCGCTGGACTCCTCCTCGTCACTCGGGATCTCCTCTAACGGAAATATTAGAATTGGCGTTGCGAAGCAGCACGAAGCGGGTCACGGGCCTTGCGAAGCAGCACGAAGCGGGTCACGGGCCTTGCGAAGCAGCACGAAGCGGGTCACGGGCCTTGCGAAGCAGCACGAAGCGGGTCACGGGCCTTGCGAAGCAGCACGAAGCGGGTCACGGGCCTTGCGAAGCAGCACGAAGCAGCACGAAGCGGGTCACGGGCCTTGCGAAGCGGGTCACGGGCACTGCGAAGCAGCATGCTGCAGGCTTATGACCAATTTTTCCTAATTTCTCGTTCCCTTCATTCTGATGTATTTACCGTTCTCCTCGGTTTCGGTTTTGTTGGCTCTGGACGACGTCTGCTTTTCCGGATGGTCCCGGTGAGCACGCACTTGCTTCAGTCCGAGGAACAGCAGGAGAATTGAAGGCACGATGACGGAGGCCACGGCACTCACCGCAGCAGGTCTACCGGGAAGCTCCATGAGGATGCTGAGGCCGATTATACACATCTTCCGGTCGTGCAGCCTGCAGGTGAGTAAGGCGGTTAAGTCACAAAATGTAAGGCTGTCCCCTTCTGTATCCCACCTGTCGACGACTCGGCAGTCTCCATCACTCCCATAGACATCAATTAAGAGGTCCAGGAACCCCAGGGTGGGAGCACTTACCCCAGGAAGCAGTCCGTGTCGTTGACCCACTGATTGATGAACTGCGCAGTGATCGGCTCCGAGCTGTGGGGAAATCGGATCTGCTCCAGGGTGTTCAGGAGCAGCGCCGGATTGTAGTACAGGGAGGCGATGGCCACCTGGAGGCACATGGTGCGCAGCTCGCTGGACTTTACGCCTCGCGTTAAACGCTCCAGGACCGCCTCCACGAAGAGTGGGATACACTGAGGGAAAACAGTGACAACTCCTGGGTCAGCGTCCGTCATAGTGGAGAGACGCCATAGGCCCAATCATAGACCTCGCCTAATTCTGCAGGGGGAAGTCAGTACTGAATGTGACCCCCTTTCTGGCCTCGGATCATTACATAATTCTAGAAGATCCAGAAAAAAACAAAAACATAATTGCTAAATCCGGGAACAACGCCATCGTTGTGTGTGTGACCGTGTCAGGAATTGCAGCTCAGCCCAAATTACAGAAAGGTGTTTTGTAGGATTGAAGGTCGTGATTCCTGGGACCCCCCATGTCTGATTCAGACCCTTTTAAATGGAGCGAGGACGATCAGCTCTACCTCCGCTAGGCTTGGGGTCCCAGAGATCGGATCCCCCCCAAAAAATTTAGCACTTTCAATCTCCTGAAACCCCTTAAACGAATCTTTTAAGCTATTCTTATGTTGACTCCCACCCAAAATTTCAACAGCATCCCATACATCAGTTGTCTAACCGCTGCCACCAATCACTGGCCTCAAAAGTCATGCAGCGAACATTAGAGTTGACGATTGGCAGGATGCTAGCCCAGCAGACATGTTGCTAGTCCAGGGCCACCAGACAGAGCCCTGCCAATTTCCTCATACCTACGGCATCCCTGACAACTTTACAGGCCCGTGGAGTGACGTCACACGTGAATCGTGTTGCCATGTAGTGACGTCACACTTGGCCTAGTAAAATGAGAACTGGCTCTGGGGAGCAGGAGTCCAGTTCGGCAGCCATGGACAACGTACATGGCCGCCAGCCCATACAGGACACGTCCGCCATGAGGCTAGTGATCGGCTGCAGCAGTCAGATGACTAGTAATGAGAAGCTGCCACTTCCGGTACTGGCGGGGACCAGGAGAGCGCCAGCTCTGGAGTTGCAGGGACTTCAAAAGGTGAACCTACACTTAATTCTTTACTTTTGATGGTTTCCGACTCCAAGGAAAAATTAAAAATGACATTTTTTTTTCTATTATGCTGATGAGACGACGACTCGTCCGTCCCCTGAGGAAAAGAATATAAGCGCAATAATATGGATTCAACATAATAAGACGTCACCTGATCGATCCCTCTTCCTTTACACTGCAGGACGATGACCTCCAGGAGTTTGGCTGCATGACACTCGGCGTCTTCACCGGCGTCTCCCGTCAGCACCTGAAGGAGATACAATCATTGGGTCCCTCGCTGATCGCGGTGCTGGGTCACGTGCCCGCGTACGGCCGCCCCGGGGCCCCCGCCTCACCTTCTTACACATGGTGTAAATAATCTCCAGGTGCTTGGGGTTGGACAGCAGCGTCTCCGTATCTACAGTGATGTAGTTGTGCAGCAGCGGCATCATGTCTGCAGCCAAGAGAGAACGCGCTAAGTCAACGGGAGCGGCGCCGGGATCAGCAGGAAAACATAAAGGAGCTGAGACGCACGAAGACACAGAGTCCGAACCTGTGAAATACTCGTAGCAGTCCGTCTGGAAGACTTCAAAGAGGATCCCAAGGAGCTGCCACATCTGCGGGGAAATGGCCTGATTGGTGAGACTGTAAGCCAAGGACAGGATCTCCTCATAAAACTCTGCAAAAGAAAAGGCAAGATCATACCAGACCCCCAAACCAGGACCTCAGGAGTCACAACCGTATTATACTCCAGAGCTTCGCTCACTATTCTGCTGGTGCAGTCACTGTGTACATACATTACATTAGTGATCCGGAATTACCTCCTGTATTATACTCCAGAGCTGCACTCACTATTCTGCTGGTGCAGTCACTGTGTACATACATTACATTACTGATCCTGAGTTACATCCTGTATTATACCCCAGTGCTGCACTCACTATTCTGCTGGTGCAGTCACTCTGTACATACATTACATTATTGATCCTGAGTTACATCCTGTATTATACCCCAGAGCTGCACTCACTATTCTGCTGGTGCAGTCACTGTGTACATACACACATTACTGATCCTGAGTTACATCCTGTATTATACTCCAGAGCTGCACTCAGGATCAGTAATGTATGTACACAGTGACTGCACCAGCAGACTAGCGAATGCAGCTCTGGAGTATAATGTAGGAAAATTACCATGTGACGGGTTTGTGTTGATCTGGATACAGACCTATTATGTGTTTCTGGAGCACGAGTCCCACTATCTGCAGACAGATTCCCTCCAGTTGCTGCTTCACCTGTGAATAATACAATCAATGAACCTTATGCGATATAATAGCGGCCGGTGTCGCTGAAGATCCTCTGGGTGACGCGATTACTCACTTCTTTGTGATCCTCTACTACGGTCAGGATAATGTCGATGGTGTGCAGGATTCCCATCGCCATCACCGTCTTGTCCTCCAGTTCCTCGTATTCCTCGCTCTGCAGAACTTTCACAAAGATCTCGGCCTTAAAGAGAAACGCATCGGATAGAGTAGATGAAGTCTGGTGTGGCCTCAGCTATGAGGTCGGACTTATAACAAGAGGACGAGATCAGCGGCTATCAACCAATGGCGCCGCTCATAGCCCAAAACTTCCAAACCTCCGATTTACCAGGTGGCGGGTCATGTCGACGGCGATGGGCGCCACCTCCTGGCTGTACTCGCAGATCATCTTCTGTATGACACCGGTGAGGTCGTCGTTCTCGGTCTCTCGGACGATGTGGAGAAGTTCCTGCATGACGTGTCGGATGTACGGCCTCATATGCTCCTTAGCTGGGGAGGGGGTGATATGAGGATATCGGAGGGAGTTGGTTTTGGGGGTCTCAGGTGTGGGCCTGGCTGACTCCATACAATGGCAGCACTTACCGGCGGCCTGGTTGCTTATTAGCGTCTGCATGGCGATAGCGGCCTCCACTTTCACCGGCAGCTCCTTATCCTCCAGCAGGCTCTTCTTCGCCAGCTCCACGGCGTTCCTGAGGTTTAACTCGTTGTGAAATTTCAGCGTACTGAAAGAGTGGAGCACCCAACAGCACTGCAAGAAAGCAGAGGAGTACCTAGGATGGGTCACCGGCACCCCACCGGTCAGCTGATTGCCAGGGTGAACACCATAGCTCCTCACACTGTGTAGTGGCCGTTCTCAGGTACTGCACCTAAGCTCTTATTGACGTAAATGACTTTAACTGCAGTACCTACGAATGGCCACTATATAGTATATGGCGCTGTCCTCCCTGCACATCCTGTCCCCAGTGGGACCTGCAAACAGCTGATCAGACCCTGAAGAAGAGTCAGAGCATGGGATTATTGAGTAGAAGTAGGGTCACATAAAGGACAAAGTTGGCCACCTTATGGGGCACTATTTTGTGTGGGTTTTTCACATAAATACATGTATTTTGGTGTAACAATAATTTTTGCAATTGGGTTTCATTAAATAACTTGCACCGTTTGGCTCTTACAGGCTCTTGGTTTTCTTGAATCATTCAACTTTGATGTGGCCAGTGCCCATAAACCAGCCGAGAGGAGCTCAGAAAAAGAAAATTTATTTTTTTTGTTGAAAGCCCGAGATTGTGCTCTGAAAATGTGAACGATTCCATAAAAAAAAAAAAAACACACAAAACAGCGTACAAAGATGCAGTCTATCGCAGCCCACTCCAAAGGGTAAGGGCCCCCAAAGCCCTACCCCATCCCTCCGAGCCAGGAAACCACAGCGAGGGTGACGGACAAGTAGCTTCCTCTACCAGAAGCCAGAGGAGACCCAATTTTGCTCCCAACATCTGCCTAAGATCCCACCCAAGCAAAAACTGGGAGCCATTGACTGTCGGCTCCCCTTTTCGAGAGAGGAAAGCCAGGGGTTGTGTAGGTGGGAACCAGGAAAGGCATCAGGATCCCGAGAAATCCTTCTGACAAGACCAGAGCACAAAAGGAACGTGACAGACGGTGAAAAAAAAATAAAAAATTAAATAGTGGTGGGTGATCTCAGTGTAAAACGGACCGGACCCCCTACTGGTAAATTAAAAATTCTCCCATTGTTGCCAGAAGGTTCAATACAAGGACCTGTGCTCAAAGTAAGAGCAGTGCAAATGTGCCATAGAACTCAAGTGTTTCCGATGCGCATGGAGTTCAGTCACTAAAGGGTCACGGTGCACCTCGGGCAGCAATCCTGGGGAGCCGCTCTCCCCCAATGACTATATGAGCAAACTGGCGTACTAACAAGCGCACCAAACCCAGTTTGCATAACATATCAATCTACTAGGGCGGCCCAGGTCAAGGAGGTCTTTTCGAAGGATACCACGCTTCATCTAAGGCTACTTTCACACTAGCGTCGGTACGGATTCGTCGCTAAGCGTCGGGCCGACGCACGTTGTGAAGTTTGTGCACGATGTGGGCAGTGGATGCAGTTCTTCGATGCATCCGCTGCCCATTTTGAAGTCCGGGGAGGAGGGGGCGGAGATCCGGCCGCACATGCTTGGTAGAAAATGGCAAACGCGACGTACGAAAACACGACGGATCCGTTGCACGACGGACGCGACGTGTGGCCATCCGTCGCGACCAGTCGCTAATACAAGTCCATGGGTAAAAAACGCATCCTGCGAGCACATTTGCAGGATCCGTTTTTTGCCCAAAATAACGACGATTGCGACGGATTAAAAAAAAAAAAAAACGCAAGTGTGAAAGAAGCCTAACAAGCGCACCAAACCCAGTGTGCATAACATATCAATCTACTAGGGCGGCCCAGGTCAAGGAGGTCTTTTCGAAGGATACCACGCTTCATCTTTGTCATTCTGTCATCTTTTTGGCTGACATTCCTGTCAGGATGAGCTCACTGACAGGTTGTCTGGTGAAGAGATCGGCCATTTTCTCTCATTAGTGCAGATTACCTCACACACTGACCAGCACTTATATCCATACAGGACATGTGACCACATCAGGCCATGAGCCTCCTCCAATAGGAAAGCAGCTTTCCCATGTGAGGTGTTTTCCTATTGGAGGAGGCAGATGGCCTGATGTGCTCACATGCTCCTCCCCCTGCAGACTCTGTACGGATAAAAGCGCTTGTCAGTGTGTGAGGTAAACGACAATGACAAGAGAAAATGGCCGACATCTTTCCCTGAGAACTCGTCAGTGAGCTCGTCCTGACAGAAAAGTTTCTGAATTTCTCTCAGCTGATTTATGGCCACACATCATATTAAAAGCCGCCATAAAAATAAAATTTAATTAAACAAAAAGGCCTGAAAATAAATACATTTTTCTCATTTACGGCTATTCAATATTATGCCATGTTAAAAATAATGAAAAAAAAAAAAAACCTTTCATGTGAGGCCACTGGGATGTACGGATGAAGCTCGCTGACATAACGCCAGGGGGCCCATTCCAGAAGATGAAAGAAAGGTGTTTTTTTTTTTTTTGTTTGTTTGTTTTAATGGAGAAGTAATAATTTTTAATAGCTGTAAATTAGACAAAATATTCATCTACACATTTTCTGCTTATATTAAATGCATTTTTTTATCGTGGCACAACCCCTTTAAAGTTCAATATGCTGGGGAAAAAAAGTGAGTAAAAGCAAAAAGATGCAAAATAGTAATCATGTAATTAAATTCAAAAGCCAAGATAATTTTTAGCCCAAAATACTCTACTTGCATTTAGAGATAAAAAATAAAAAAGGTCCTAAAGGTGGTCAACCACCTAGAAATATGGCAGAAGGATAGGCGACATATAGGACAGCGTGTAATATAAACTGGAGGACAGTGATACTGGGAGATGAAGAAGGAGGATAGGCGACATATAGGACAGTGTGTAATATAAACTGGAGGACAGTGATACTGGGAAATGAAGAAGGAGGATAGGTGACATATAGGACCGTGTGTAATATAAACTGGAGGACAGTGATACTGGGAGATGAAGAAGGAGGATAGGTGACATATAGGACAGTGTGTAATATAAACTGGAGGACAGTGATACTGGGAGATAAAGAAGGAGGATAGGTGACATAAGGACAGTGTGTAATATAAACTGGAGGACAGTGATACTGGGAGATGAAGAAGGAGGATAGGTGACATATAGGACAGTGTGTAATATAAACTGGAGGACAGTGATACTGGGAGATAAAGAAGGAGGATAGGTGACATATAGGACAGTATGTAATATATAAGGCGTGGATAATGAGAGTGGGACAGAAAGAAGATGGAGGGAAACATATAGGACAGCGTGTAATATATAAAGCGTGGATAATGACAGTGGGCTACAAAGAAGATGGAGAGCGACATATAGGACAGCGTGTAATATATAAAGCGTGGATAATGACAGTGGGCTATAAAGAAGATGGAGAGCGACATATAGGACAGCACATGTACGGTAATATACAATAGGGAATAATGACACTTGTTTGGTGGGTTAATGTGTCTGATGTGTACACTGACGCCCCCAGAAACCCTGCGACTTACCCGTGCTCGGATATATCCCAGCTCTGACATGAACAGGGGGAAGATGTGGTTCTGGATGAAGACCTCCATCTGGTCCTTGTACACAGATTTCTGTAAGTAATTACAATCATCCGGTTATGTATATATTATACCGCACATGTAATAACGATATCACTCTATGAGGGCGCAGTAAAGGGGCTGATAAAGGATTTACGTGTAGCATTAAATGACGCCAGGCAGCAGTTACCTTTAATAAAATGTCAGCCAGGGACCCCAAAACGTGCAGTGCGCCGTCCACCTTCCGAGGGTCCACGGAGGACACCGTGAGGATCTGGTAGCAGAAGTTCATCATCTTCGGGAGGACCTGGAGCAGAGACACACAGTGAGCAGTCCTCCAGAGCTACACTCCTCGGAGCATCCGACGCCGTCATATCTCACCTCCTTCCGCTTCTTGGAGGCCGTATATAGGAAATTCTGTGCCGCCGTAGCGGGAGAGACGTAATCTTCAAACACATCTACAGGGGGCGACAAAATACAGCTCGTGTCAGGACATGGACTGATGGCCAACATGTGACCGGAAGGACAAGGGGGCTCAACACTTACCGAACTTCATGCGGATGTATTCATAGGGGTCATCCTGCCACAAGTCCTCATCCTCATCCTTATAGCACATGAGAGGGAAAATCACCTCCTCCGAAATACTCTACAAGAAAGCAGAAGAGTGAGCACAGCTCTGGAGTATAATACAAGATGTAACTCAGGATCAGTAATGTATGTACACAGTGACTGCACCGGCAGAATAGAGAGCGCAGCTCTGGAGTATAATACAGGATGTAACTCAGGATCAGTAATGTAATGTATGTACACGGTGACTGCAACAGCAGAATAGTGAGTGCAGCTCCGGGGTATAATACAGGATGTAACTCAGGATCAGTAATGTATGTACACAGTGACTGCACCAGCAGAATAGCGAGTTCAGCTCTGGAGTGTAATACAGGATGTAACTCAGGATCAGTAATGTAATATATGTACACAGTGACTGCACCAGCAGAATAGTGAGTGCAGCTCTGGAGTGTAATACAGGATGTAAGTCAGGATCTGTGCAGTAGAAGTTACCACCTGCCACTGGTTATACTGGGACTCTTTACTGGTGATTCATGTGTTATCTGTAGGTCGGGTATCACCTGCATGTTTGGCTTTAGTATCTTCCATGTGGCGGCGTGTGAGACCCCCAGATTCATGTAGTTCAGGGTTTGCTGTAGCACTCGGGGGGCCACGTACTGCTTCTGTCTGTGGAGTTCTAAGACTTTCAGCAGAACCTAGAGCAGTAACATCACAGGTCAGCATTCTCCTCGCACTCAAAAACATGCAGTGATGTGTAAAAGTTTGTGCACCCCCGGTCAAAATTAGTTATTGTGAACAGTTGAGCAAGTTGAAGATGAAATGATCTAGAAGGCCAAAAGTTATAGATGACACATTTCCCTTTTGCTTAATGGTGGGCGAGATGTTCTTTTCCTGAAATTCTGTGGTCTTTTTTTTCCTCCACAAACCTTTGATCATTGTGGCCTATTTTAACCTCATCAGTCCACAGGACTTGTTTCCAAAATGCATCAGGCTTGTTTAGATGTTCTTTTGCATACTTCTAATGCTGAATTTTATGGTGAGGACGCAGGAGAGGTTTTCTTCTGATGACTCTTCCATGAAGGCCATATTTGTGCAGAAGAGTAGAACAATGTACCCCAACTCTAGAGTCTGCTAAATCTTTCTGAAATCTTTGCAGTCAAGCAGGGGATCTGATTTGCCTCTCTATCAATCCTTCAAGCAGCTCTCACTGAAATTTTGCTTGGTCTTCCAGACCTTATATTGACCTCCACTGTTCCTGGTAACTGCCATCTCTTAATTACATTTAGAACTGAGGAAAGGACAACTTGAAAACGCTTTTCTATCTTCTTAGAGCCTTCTCCTACATTGTGGGCCTCCACCATGTTAATTTTCAGAGTGCTCGGCAGCCGCTTACAAGACCCCATGGCTGCCGTTTTCGGCACAAGGTTAGACGAGGCTGGGTTCTTATAAAGCTGGGAAATTTGCATCACCGGGCCTTTCCTAACGATGATAGTGAACAAGTCATAACCCTAACAGGATAATTAAGGTCTGAAGCCTCAACGTAATCTGACCACATAAATCTCCAAGGGTGCCCAAACTTTCGTATCGGCCCATTTTCTCTTTCGCAATTTTTAAAATGTAAAAGATGAAAAACCCTTTATATTTCTTTTTGCCTAAACTACAAATGAAATGTGTCATCTGTCACTTTAGGCCTTTTAGAGATCATTTAGTCTTTAGCTTCCTTAACTGTTCATAATAACAGTAATTTTGACCAGGGGCGCCCAAACTTTTGCACACCACTGTATACGAAACAAATCCTGAGAAGATCCACGTTACCGTCAAGACCCCGACCGCGTACGTCTTGAGGAAGAATTCGGAGAACTCGATATATTCCTTGGTGACGCTTCCAGGACTCCCGTATCTGGACAGAAAGAAAACCGGAGTCAGTGGAGAAACACTACAGGGGGCGCCACGTCAAATCTGACGACTTAAAGGGGTTGTCCGAGAGCTGGAAATAATGGGGCTCATTTCTAGGGGGCTTATCTATAATGCAATGATCACCACCGTTACCGCTCAAAGAGGCGCGTGATGATGTGGTGCGCCCACTTCTTACACTTCCACCACACCAGCTCCGGACGGTCGTCTTCATCCACCTGCAGGGTCTCCTGATAGAAAAAGGAGGCAAAATGAGAGACGTGGAGATCTCTGGGCAAGGTCCGCTCCTCTGAGATTCCTCCTGGCTAGTGGGGGGGGGGGGGGCTACAGAGCTGTGACAGGATGGGCAGCAGGAGGTCACTTACAGGAGGGACGTCCCGGTCAGCGATGCTGCTGAATATTCCCATCCATTGCGTCATGGTCGGATTGTTCACTAGCTGGAGCGGCAGCGTGTACTGTGGACAGATACGAGAGTGGTGACAGGCCGGGTCATCGAGGACGGGGGGGAAGTCACAGAGGACGAGGACGGAGACCGCCAGGGATCCACTATGTCAGGTGGTCTCCCTGCAAGCGGTGATCTCCTACCTGGATCAGGGCGTAGAAGATCTTCAGGATCTGCTTCTGCATCAGGACGGAGTAGTGCGAGGGGTCCGGGAGCAACTGCACGATCTGCTGCTGGAGGCGCGGCAAGAAGATCTGCATGGCGGCCACCAGGGGGGCGCGCTCATCCGCCTTCTTATACCTGGAGGAAGGGCAGAAGGACAGGAGCTGACAACCGCTCCAACTGGGCACAATGCGATAGATTACTACCCACCAATCCCTCCTCTCCCCCAATACACTGCTCCCCGATCCCTCCTCTCCCCCAATACACTGCTCCCCGATCCCTCCTCTCCCCCAATACACTGCTCCCCGATCCCTCCTCTCCCCCAATACACTGCTCCCCGATCTCTTCTCTCCCCCAATACACTGCTCCCCGATCCCTCCTCTCCCCCAATACACTGCTCACGGCTCCCTCCTCTCCCCCAATACACTGCTCCCCGATCCCTCCTCTCCCCCAATACACTGCTCCCCGATCCCTCCTCTCCCCCAATACACTGCTCCCCGATCCCTCCTCTCCCCCAATACACTGCTCCCCGATCCCTCCTCTCCCCCAATACACTGCTCCCCAATCCCTCCTCTCCCCCAATACACTGCTCCCCGATCCCTCCTCTCCCCCAATACACTGCTCCCCGATCCCTCCTCTCCCCCAATACACTGCTCCCCGATCCCTCCTCTCCCCCAATACACTGCTCACCGATCCCTCCTCTCCCCCAATACACTGCTCCCCGATCCCTCCTCTCCCCCAATACACTGCTCCCCGATCCCTCCTCTCCCCTAATACACTGCTCACCGATCCCTCCTCTACCCCAATACACTGCTCCCCGATCCCTCCTCTCCCCCAATACACTGCTTACCAATCCCTCCTCTCCCCCAATACACTGCTCCCTCCTCTACCCCAATACACTTCTCCCCGATCCCTCCTCTCCCCCAATACACTGCTCACCGATCCCTCCTCTCCCCCAATACACTGCTCCCCGATCCCTCCTCTCCCCCAATACACTGCTCACGGCTCCCTCCTCTCCCCCAATACACTGCTCCCTCCTCTCCCCCAATACACTGCTCCCTCCTCTCCCCCAATACACTGCTCACCGATCCCTCCTCTCCCCCAATACACTGCTCACCGATCCCTCCTCTCCCCCAATACACTGCTCACCGATCCCTCCTCTCCCCCAATACACTGCTCACCGATCCCTCCTCTCCCCCAATGCACTGCTCACTGATCCCTCCTCTCCCCCAATACACTGCTCCCCGATCCCTCCTCTCCCCCAATACACTGCTCACCGATCCCTCCTCTCCCCCAATACACTGCTCACCGATCCCTCCTCTCCCCCAATACATTACCCACCGATCCCTCCTCTCTCCTAATACATTGCCCACCGATCCCTCCTCTTCCTGTGGACCCATGTTGCTCCCTACTCTCCGCCACCGCCCTGCGCACCCCCGTACTCTCCGCCACCGCCCTGCGCACCCCCGTACTCCCCGCCATCGCCCTGCGCACCCCCGTACTCCCCGGCAGCCCCCGTTCCTCACTCGTATGTCTTCACCAGCTGGTAGAGGCACAGCAGGCTGCCCATCCAGCCCCCCGTACTCGCTGCCTGCAGGTAGAAGCCGATCTTGTCCACCACTCCGGTCCAGCGCCCGGGGAAGTCGTACTTAATGATGACGCGTAAGCAGAGCGTGAGCTGAGCCCTGCGGGAACATCACACCGTTACCCTGAGGAGTAAGATAAAGCCGCCACGTCGAGGGAAACAGCACCAGCGTCCTGCACCTCCACACCTCACAAGGTCGGGGGAGCGGATGATCCCCTCCACTATGTTCTCCCGGATCTGCTGACGATCATTCTCATGGATGTTGAATGGAAAAACGATTTCACCGACCATGGGCTCCCGATCCGGCCAGTACTGAGTCACCATGTTCTTCAGGTAGATGGCCGCTGCCGCAGGAGAAAACACAGAGCAACGTCAGGAGGGAAAGCACACAGATGTAGCAGAGCTGAACCAGCAGAGGACGCCAATACATGATGCCACATACAACATCATCACTGTGCTGTATTATACCCCAGAGCTGCGCTCACTATTCTGCTGGTGCAGTCACTGTGTACATACATTACATTACTGATCCTGAGTTACCTCCTGTATTATACTCCAGAGCTGCACTCACTATTCTGCTGGTGCAGTCACTGTGTACATACATTACATTACTGATCCTGAGTTACCTCCTGTATTATACTCCAGAGCTGCACTCACTATTCTGCTGGTGCAGTCACTGTGTACATACATTACATTACTGATCCTGAGTTACATCCTGTATTATACCCCAGAGCTGCACTCACTATTCTGCTGGTGCAGTCACTGTGTACATACATTACATTACTGATCCTGAGTTACATCCTGTATTATTCCCCAGAGCTGCACTCACTATTCTGCTGGTGCAGTCACTGTGTACATACATTACATTACTGATCCTGAGTTACATCCTGTATTATACTCCAGAGCTGCACTCACTCTTCTGCTGGTGCAGTCACTGTGTACATACATTACATTACTGATCCTGAGTTACATCCTGTATTATACTCCAGAGCTGCACTCACTACTCTGCTGGTGCAGTCATTGTGTACATACATTACATTACTGATCCTGAGTTACATCCTGTATTATACTCCAGAGCTGCACTCACTATTCTGCTGGTGCAGTCACTGTGTACATACATTACATTACTGATCCTGAGTTACCTCCTGTATTATACCACAGAGCTGTGCTCACTATTCTGCTGGTGCAGTCACTGTGTACATACATTACATTACTGCTCCTGAGTTACATCCTGTATTATACTCCAGAGCTGCACTCACTATTCTGCTGGTGCAGTCACTGTGTACATACATTACATTACTGATCCTGAGTTACATCCTGTATTATACCCCAGAGCTACACTCACTATTCTGCTGGTGCAGTCACTGTGTACATACATTACATTACTGATCCGGAGTTACAGACTGTATTATACTCCAGAGCTGCACTCACTATTCTGCTGGTGCAGTCACTGTGTACATACATTACATTACTGATCCTGAGTTACATCCTGTATTGTACTCCAGAGCTGCACTCACTATTCTGCTGGTGCAGTCACTGTGTACATACATTACATTACTGATCCTGAGTTACCTCCTGTATTATACCCCAGAGCTGCACTCACTATTCTGCTGGTGCAGTCACTGTGTACATACATTACTGATCCTGAGTTACATCCTGTATTATACCCCAGAGCTGCACTCACTATTCTGCTGGTGCAGTCACTGTGTACATACATTACATTACTGATCCTGAGTTACATCCTGTATTATACCCCAGAGCTGCACTCACTATTCTGCTGGTGCAGTCACTGTGTACATACATTACATTACTGATCCTGAGTTACCTCCTGTATTATACCCCAGAGCTGCACTCACTATTCTGCTGGTGCAGTCACTGTGTACATACATTACATTACTGATCCTGAGTTACCTCCTGTATTATACCCCAGAGCTGCGCTCACTATTCTGCTGGTGCAGTCACTGTGTACATACATTACATTACTGATCCTGAGTTACATCCTGTATTATACCCCAGAGCCGCACTCACTATTCTGCTGGTGCAGTCACTGTGTACATACATTACATTACTGATCCTGAGTTATATCCTGCATTATACCCCAGAGCTGCACTCACTATTCTGCTGGTGCAGTCACTGTGTACATACATTACATTACTGATCCTGAGTTACCTCCTGTATTATACCCCAGAGCTGCGCTCACTATTCTGCTGGTGCAGTCACTGTGTACATACATTACATTACTGATCCTGAGTTACATCCTGTATTATACCCCAGAGCTGCACTCACTATTCTGCTGGTGCAGTCACTGTGTACATACATTACATTACTGATCCTGAGTTACATCCTGTATTATACCCCAGAGCTGCACTCACTATTCTGCTGGTGCAGTCACTGTGTACATACATTACTGATCCTGAGTTACCTCCTGTATTATACCCCAGAGCTGCGCTCACTATTCTGCTGGTGCAGTCACTGTGTACATACATTACATTACTGATCCTGAGTTACCTCCTGTATTATACCCCAGAGCTGCGCTCACTATTCTGCTGGTGCAGTCACTGTGTACATACATTACATTACTGATCCTGAGTTACATCCTGTATTATACCCCAGAGCTGCACTCACTATTCTGCTGGTGCAGTCACTGTGTACATACATTACATTACTGATCCTGAGTTACATCCTGTATTATACCCCAGAGCTGCACTCACTATTCTGCTGGTGCAGTCACTGTGTACATACATTACATTACTGATCCTGAGTTACATCCTGTATTGTACTCCAGAGCTGCACTCACTATTCTGCTGGTGCAGTCACTGTGTACATACATTACATTACTGATCCTGAGTTACCTCCTGTATTATACTCCAGAGCTGCACTCACTATTCTGCTGGTGCAGTCACTGTGTACATACATTACATTACTGATCCTGAGTTACATCCTGTATTATACTCCAGAGCTGCACTCACTATTCTGCTGGTGCAGTCACTGTGTACATAGATTACATTACTGATCCTGAGTGACATCCTGTATTATACCCCAGAGCTGCACTCACTATTCTGCTGGTGCAGTCACTGTGTACATACATTACATTACTGATCCCGAGTTACCTCCTGTATTATACCCCAGAGCTGCGCTCACTATTCTGCTGGTGCAGTCACTGTGTACATACATTACATTACTGATCCTGAGTTACATCCTGTATTATACCCCAGAGCTGCACTCACTATTCTGCTGGTGCAATCACTGTGTACATACATTACATTACTGATCCTGAGTTACATCCTGCATTATACACCAGAGCTGCACTCACTATTCTGCTGGTGCAGTCACTGTGTACATACATTACATTACTGATCCTGAGTTACATCCTGTATTATACTCCAGAGCTGCACTCACTATTCTGCTGGTGCAGTCACTGTGTACATACATTACATTACTGATCCTGAGTTACATCCTGTATTATACCCCAGAGCTGCACTCACTATTCTGCTGGTGCAATCACTGTGTACATACATTACATTACTGATCCTGAGTTACCTCCTGTATTATACCCCAGAGCTGCACTCACTATTCTGCTGGTGCAGTCACTGTGTACATACATTACATTACTGATCCTGAGTTACATCCTGTATTATACCCCAGAGCTGCACTCACTATTCTGCTGGTGCAGTCACTGTGTACATACATTACATCACTGATCGTGAGTTACCTCCTGTATTATACCCCAGAGCTGCCCTCACTATTCTGCTGGTGCAGTCACTGTGTACATACATTACATTACTGATCCTGAGTTACCTCCTGTATTATACTCCAGAGCTGCACTCACTATTCTGCTGGTGCAGTCACTGTGTACATACATTACATTACTGATCCTGAGTTACATCCTGTATTATACTCCAGAGCTGCACTCACTATTCTGCTGGTGCAGTCACTGTGTATATACATTACATTACTGATCCTGAGTTACCTCCTGTATTATACCCCAGAGCTGCACTCACTATTCTGCTGGTGCAGTCACTGTGTACATTACATTACTGATCCTGAGTTACGTCCTGTATTATACTCCAGAGCTGCACTCACTATTCTGCTGGTGCAGTCACTGTGTACATACATTACATTACTGATCCTGAGTTACATCCTGTATTATACTCCAGAGCTGCGCTCACTATTCTGCTGGTGCAGTCACTGTGTACATACATTACATTACTGATCCTGAGTTACCTCCTGTATTATACCCCAGAGCTGCACTCACTATTCTGCTGGTGCAGTCACTGTGTACATACATTACATTACTGATCCTGAGTTACCTCCTGTATTATACCCCAGAGCTGCACTCACTATTCTGCTGGTGCAGTCACTGTGTACATACATTACATTACTGATCCTGAGTTACATCCTGTATTATACTCCAGAGCTGCACTCACTATTCTGCTGGTGCAGTCACTGTGTACATACATTACATTACTGATCCTGAGTTACCTCCTGTATTATACCCCAGAGCTGCACTCACTATTCTGCTGGTGCAGTCACTGTGTATATACATTACATTACTGATCCTGAGTTACCTCCTGTATTATACCCCAGAGCTGCACTCACTATTCTGCTGGTGCAGTCACTGTGTACATACATACATTACTGATCCTGAGTTACCTCCTGTATTATACTTCAGAGCTGCACTCACTATTCTGCTGGTGCAGTCACTGTGTACATACATACATTACTGATCCTGAGTTACCTCCTGTATTATCCTCCAGAGCTGCACTCACTATTCTGCTGGTGCAGTCACTGTGTACATACATACATTACTGATCCTGAGTTACCTCCTGTATTATACTTCAGAGCTGCACTCACTATTCTGCTGGTGCAGTCACTGTGTACATACATACATTACTGATCCTGAGTTACCTCCTGTATTATCCTCCAGAGCTGCGCTCACTATTCTGCTGGTGCAGTCACTGTGTACACACATTACATTACTGATCCTGAATTACATCCTGTATTATACTCCAGAGCTGCACTCACTATTCTGCTGGTGCAGTCACTGTGTACATACATTACATTACTGATCCTGAGTTACATCCTGTATTATACTCCAGAGCTGCACTCACTGTTCTGCTGGTGCAGTCACTGTGTACATACATTACATTACTGATCCTGAGTTACATCCTGTATTATACTCCAGAGCTGCACTCACTGTTCTGCTGGTGCAGTCACTGTGTACATACATTACATTACTGATCCTGAGTTACATCCTGTATTATACTCCAGAGCTGCACTCACTATTCTGCTGGTGCAGTCACTGTGTACATACATTACATTACTGATCCTGAGTTACATCCTGTATTATACTCCAGAGCTGCACTCACTATTCTGCTGGTGCAGTCACTGTGTACATACATTACATTACTGATCCTGAGTTACCTCCTGTATTATACCCCAGAGCTGCACTCACTATTCTGCTGGTGCAGTCACTGTGTACATACATTACATTACTGATCCTGAGTTACCTCCTGTATTATACCCCAGAGCTGCGCTCACTATTCTGCTGGTGCAGTCATACATTACTTACCCTGTGTTACACCCCAGAGCTGCGCTCACCATTCTGCTGCGCTCGCTGTACTCACCCGCCTGGCGGACAGGGAACTCCACCTCTTCGGACACAATGATCTGCAGTAATGTGGGGGCGAAGCTGATGATCTTGTAGGACTAGGAGAGAAGTTTGGGGTCAGGGTGACGCGTGGACGGTTCCCCCGGCGCAGTGACGTCCTGACAACTCCTGGGACAGAACACTAATATGAGTTGTCAGACCATTGATTTGCCTAATTGTGAAACAGTCACCGTGACCGAGAGCATCAGACCCCCCCGAAAACTAATGAAGAGAGGACTCTTCCTGCCTCACACATCGTGAATTGCAGCCTTTTGGGGCAGGCCATTATTGCCCGTGGGGGGTGGGAGGGGGTGCATTATCCTCTCTCTCACCTGGTTGAGCTCCGTCTCGGCCGCCAGCCGCATCTTGGGGTCGATGGTTCCCCGCAGCGCCTGGATTATCCGATTCGGATCCATGACGACCCCCGAAGAGACAATAACAGATTGAAAAAAAAAAAATCAAACGGCCGTAAAGCAGGAGGGCATCATCTCTGCGCCTTCCTTTACAGCTGTCGTAAAATGACAGCCGAATAGATGCTCTTTGAAAAGAGAATGTTAGCCTAGGGGTAGCGCAATAAAGCTCAGTACGGAATGCGGCGTGGGACAATTTGTACGGAAAGCAGCTCTGTGTACTGAATGCGGCTGTGTACGGAATGCGGCGTGGGACAATTTGTACGGAAAGTAGCTCTGTGTACGGAATGCGGCGTGAGACAATTTGTACGGAAAGCGGCTCTGTGTACTGAATGCGGCTGTGTACGGAATGGGGCGTGGGACAATTTGTACGGAAAGTAGCTCTGTGTACGGAATGCGGCGTGGGACAATTTGTACGGAAAGTAGCTCTGTGTACGGAATGCGGCGTGGGACAATTTGTACGGAAAGTAGCTCTGTGTACGGAATGCGGCGTGGGACAAGTTGTACGGAAAGCGGCTCTGTGTACGGAATGCGGCGTGGGACAATTTGTACGGAACTGGACGTGCTGTGTACGGATCGCGATTTGAGTCATTCTGTACGGATAACACATAAGAAACACTTTCGCGGTCGTTGCCAGGGGCACATTCGGGGGAGATGTGACTCTTACTAGTCGCCTCCCACCACAGTCTTCACCATAGTCACCTGTTTATAAGCTAAACACCTAATTAGTCAAATTAGACAAATCATGTGACAAACATTCACTCGTCTGTAACCGCCAGTTGTAAAAACCTGAAGTCCTGTTGAACTTTTTTTTTTTGGGGGGGGGGAAGATCCAGTGGGATTTTGCCCCTTTTACGCCATTTTTGGGCCTCTATACTTGCAGCTAATGGGAGGACTCTTCTTAGGTGTCTGGCAGGCGTGGCTAAACCCGTGCAGCCTGGTGGGCGTGTCTAGAGCGCAGCGGTCTGATGGGCGCGGCTAAAGCTCAGCTGTCTGGTGGGTGTGGCTAAAGCTCAGCTGTCTGGTGGGTGTGGCTAAAGCTCAGCTGTCTGGTGGGTGTGGCTAAAGCTCAGCAGTCTGGTGGGTGTGGCTAATGCTCAGGTGTGGCCCCGCCCAGCACAGGTGTATATAGTTGGGCTCAGGTGGGCTTTTTTCTTGTAGGAAGATTTTGGGTGTTGTGATATCTTGGAGTGTTGGGACAGAGGACGTTCAGTTATCGCTGGTAATTAACTTCTGGTGGGATTTTGGGGGTCTCTGTTTATTAATTGGGTTATTTTTAATGGCTTTATTAACCCTTTATGTGCAGTTGGTGTTTTTTTTTTTTTTTCTTGGAGGTTTTGGTGCCTTCATTGTTTGTTCAGTAATATGTGATGTGTAAAGTGGCTGATAACTGTGAGCGGTAGCGGAAAGGTGCGAGTGCTTCAGAATAAATCTGGATTTTGGGCCCCGAACTATCATTTTAGGAACCAATGGGGCCCCTGGGTGCAGCGCAGGTCTGGCATCCTGGGCTCTGTTAATACAATATGTGATCAGATTGAACATCACAGCTGAGGGTTTGTTGCAGTGTTATATTTTTTTTTGTGGATTTTTATATAAATTTATTTTTTTTATATATATTTTTTTTTTCTCCCCATCAAAACGTATAAACAAACTTTCTTTAAGTCAGTATTTGTCTCCAAGCTCCTATCCCAATATGTAGTAGGTGTAATATTTTGCTAATGTCTCAAAATAGAGATGTAGTGTAGTTCTTCTGATTCGCCGTGTGCAGGGCATTGCAGTAGCTTGGATAGATGACCACGAACAGTTAAGTGTCACTATGAGTGGTCTTTATCCATGGCTACGGAAGCCACTATAATGCCCTTCACATGGGGTAAGAAATGGTGAATCAGAAGAACTAGGCCTGAGACGACTCGTGAAGTACCACACTTGTGGTGTTATTATAACAGAACCCGAGACCGGCAGATGATGAGTTGTAGTTCGGCCCCATCGACATGATATTCTCTATACGTTTTTGTCCCCAGGCTATCCTGGCGCCATGGTCCAGCTGTCGCCGTCCAGTCCCGCGGGGGACGGGAAGCCCCATGCTGAGCGTGGTCTGGCCTCGCTGCTGTCCACGGCGCCCCCGCTCCAGGTGTACGAGACGTACATGGAGAATGGCTTCATCAGCCTGAAACACAAGATCCGCAACATTGAGAAGAAGAAGGTAGAGGCCGCCGCTGTGCCGCTGGCCGGGGCTATCGGAGCTTGTGTTTACTCGTTAATTCAAAATGGCCGCCTTGTATCCACCATCTTGGTGTTGGCCTAAATAAACCAATCAGTGCTCAGCTTTCATTGTTTTTCCCTTCTCTGAAAAATGAACCCTGCTTTGTGATTGGTTGCTATGGGCAACAGTCAATTGTTCTCATAATTGAGGCCTAGTGTCTAAGTTGTGGGGGGACGTGGTTCTTTATCTATGCATTTTTTTATTTTATGGGAGTGCAGAGACCAAAAAATAAAAAAAATTACCAAATGAAAAAATGCATTTTTTTTTTTTTTTTTTTTGTCAGGTAAAACTAGAAGATTACAGAGAACGTCTTAGAAATGGAGAGAATCTGAATCCTGATCAGCTGGTATGTGGGGTGTTTTTTTTTTTTTCTGACCATTTTTGTGTACACAGCTCCTGTGCAGACATGCGTGTCTCCATGGTAACAGACTACCACTATTTCTTACTAGTCTTTGGTTGCCATGTTCAAGGAAGGCATAAAATTGATCGTCTTCGATGTTTCTAGCAACTGTCCCTCTGACTACACTTCGGCTCCTGAGCAGGAAGTGTTATCATAGGGCCATGTTTGAGGTTTTTCTCATGGATTTCCTGTAAATCTGCAGTAAAGTCTTTGCGTGCTGGGAGTTGTAGTTTCCCCACAGCTTTGTGTTCACCGTGTCTTGCAGGAGGCCGTGGAGAAGTACGAGGAGGTTGTTCACAACCTGGATTTTGCTAAAGAGCTACAAAAAGTCTTCTCATCCCTGAGCCAAGATGTGAGTCTGAGGTCAGCGTGCTTGTTTCCTGAAATACTTTGTGCTGCTGGAGACCCACAAAACGTCTCATAACTTGGGTTTTCCCGTCTGTCCTGTGACCGCTCTTATCCCAGTTCTGATGTGTAGCTGGGGGTTTGTTACAGTGTATCAGGATCAGTACAGCTGTTCAGACTAACTACTGCTTTCCTCCCAGTTACTTAAGGCTCAGAAGAAATCCGTCAGACGGGAGCAGGTCCAGAAGACTGAGGCGGAGAAGAAGCGTCTGCGCTCGGTGCTGGAGGTCCAGTAC
This sequence comes from Ranitomeya imitator, assembly GCF_032444005.1. Taxonomy (NCBI): domain Eukaryota; kingdom Metazoa; phylum Chordata; class Amphibia; order Anura; family Dendrobatidae; genus Ranitomeya; species Ranitomeya imitator. Next base: position 11,594,114 of record NC_091285.1, read on the forward strand.
TTGTTACAGGCGTTCTGCCAGGATCACGTCCAGCAGGACTTCAAAGATGGCGTGAACGGAGCCATGTACATCTCCTCTAAGGAGCTGGACGGTCTCTCAAAATTCGCCAAACTCGTCTGTCACAAAAGGTTTCCACACATGAGGTGAGATGGTTGGAAAAAAAAAATGATGGACTCCGGAGCTGCACTCGCTTTTTTTGCTTGGTGCATACGTTACTGATTCAGTTCTGGACTCCAGTGCTGCACTCGCTGTGCTGCAGTGTTATTGGTGTTGTCTCTTTTCAGTCTAGAAGACGAGATGGATCAGTTGTCTGTTTATCTGTGGAACCTTCTGGAAGGCAATGATAAGACGGTGGCAGGGACGAACTGTGAGTAGTCCTGGAGTTCTTGGCCTTCACTTTATGGTGGTGACTTCTGACATTGGGGAGGTAGATTGTCCCGTGCTCCATATTGACCTCCCAGGGTGTCGTACATCACAGCATCTACTCGTCATTGCCTTGTGACTTCTTCTAGTCTGAAGTCTCTTGTCTGTTGTATCCCTTAGATAAGTCCCTGAAGGACCTGGTGGCCCGGATGCTGGACTGTGGATACTTCGAAAGTGTGCCAGATCCTCCACCTGAGAAACCGGTAATCTTACCGGAGAAACCATTGAAAACTGAAACCAGCCCAGTGTCTCCAACTAAAGCAGACGATCAAGGAGTAAAGTCCAACATGGCAGGAGGTGGAGGTGACAACCGTTCTATTCACGCCGGTCAATAGCTTGTTTCTGTAGAACACTACCTATGTCTACCGGCCATGTTTGGTATGGCAGTTCGGCTCCACTGAAGTGTGTGGGTTACCTCTCAACCCCCTACAAAGGGGATGGTACTCCTGCGTGGTTGCCCAAAAAAAACTACAGCCATGTTGAGGGAGGGTGGAATTAGCAGGAACTTCAGTGTATATAGCATGGATCAAGTGGACTGCTGAGTCTCAGAGATGGGTATAAAATACCTGTGACAGTACAGATCAGGTGGAGTGATTGATCAATGTCAACTAACTTGCAGATTTTGTCCCTAGAGTCTTCTGTGGTGCATGTGAAGTCAGGCCCTCCTTCTCTCCAGGATCAAATGACAGTGAGTCGGGTAATTCAGCCACTAAGGACACCTAGGATAAGTCTATGGCCGGCTTGTTGTATTGGGCATACCTGGTACCGGCAACCTTGTGTTCTTCCTGCTGCCCTAACTGTTCTCCTGACTTCTAGCCCGCCATCAGGCATTGTGAACCAAAAATCGAGCGCTCTCCTCAAACTACTGAGATGCCGAAACCAGTGCTGGTGATGAAACCCTGGACGGGGGCCACTGCTGTGAAGCTACAAGAACAACCAAAGAGGTGGCAATCTCCATTATCGCTGTTGCCTCTGACAAAGCCCTGGGAGACTAAGAGTGTCCCTCAACCTGCAGTCCCTCAACCAAAGAAATGTGAACTGGAGGCCCCGAAGGAGGTAATCGGTTCCTGCCTGGTGCAGAGTCTGGGCATCTAGATGCCCATCCATCTAATAGCTGGGGTTTCTTAGATGTGCGGTGGTGGCACGTCGCAATTTTGACTTCATTGCCAAAAAATAGAGGGGGAGAGACTTAATGGAGTAATGGGCAAGTCTCCTAGAAGCTGGTATTTCTGAGATCTGAAACCTGGCATCCTACTGGGTCTTCTGGTGCAGGAACATGGACATGGCCTTTTAAGTGGGGCATGGTAATGCATTGGCTATTCCTTAAAGGAGAAGGCTGGGACTATTTCTTCAAGGTGAAATTAGTCTTTTGTTCCCTAGTGGGTTCAGGAACAGTTATGTTTCCTTGATAAATCAAGCTTCTGGGTGTAGGTGCCAGCGAGGCCACTTAGACCTGGTACCTCCACCAAGACTCTCCCATCTTGGACCCATGAGCTACCAGTTCTCACTTCATGAATGTTGTCTCTTGTTTTAGAGACGTGAGCGGATGCCAAAACCTCAACCGGAAGTAAAAGTTGTGACTCTACTCAAGGTGAGGGGTTTTCTTCTGCTTGTTCTCTGGAGACCTCAACCATGTGGGCCACAGTTGACTTCAGAGCAAAGAATTGACAGGTGGCACACGAGGGACACATTCATTCTATCACCTCCACATATCATTCACAATTTCGATTCTCTTACTGATTGGCACAACGTGTCCCTTTATCGCCAGGATGTGAAGATGCCCCCTGTTCCTAGTGTGCAGACTGCAGTGAAGAGGAGGGAATCCCCTGCACCGATCTCTATCGCCCATCTTTCGTCATCTGAAAACGGCACCCAGGTCTGTGTGAAATGCTACATGTACGAAAAGCCTAGAGGTGGTCTTGTTCTCTCCCCCCCCCACCTTGGGTTGCTATAATTGGGGGCACCATGGGCAAAATGGAGTGTGAACATGGCAAAAGACTTGCCAACATTACAATAAAGGGTACTGTTGTGTAGCCTTCAGGCACTGGAGGACAATGTGGATGATATTCTGGTGTTTCTGCTCCTCCAGCCTCATCGTGTGACCTCCCAACCAGCAGCTGAATTCTGCTTCTCACCAACTCTTCCGAAAGATCCTGAACTGCGTAAACAGAAACTGGAGGATCTCATTGATGAGATCAAAGGCACCTACAACTTCATGCAGGCAAGGCTAGCCTGGATAGCTACCAGACTACCCTGAGTGAGGGAAAGGATTGCTTTGGGGAACATGCTGTTCAGATACAATAGTCAAAGCCCGTGTTTTTTTCCCATAGGACTCAATGTTGGATTTTGAGTTTCCATCTCCAAGAGCAGCATCACCGGGGCTTGTGATAGAAGGTGAGTGACTCCAAAGACAACGGAAAGTGTGTGACAGTGGAGAACTTCTTGTTTACTTTTGACCTAGTGTAATGACCAGAGGTCCGAATAAGATCCAGTGAGTCACAAACCAAGACCAAGGCAGAAATCTCCAACGGTATTTACTCAAAAGCAAAATAATAAAGGTAATATGGAGAATATTAAGGCAGATGCACCCCAAAGATACACTAGCTCAGCAGCAGCTGAAATCACTGTGCCACTCCAAGGTCTCCTGAGAACTGTTTCTATAAAGACTAGTAAGAAATTTACCTAACAGAGTAACTAAAAAAACAGGAAACAAGTGTAAATTGAATGTAGTGTTATCAAGGGAGCCCCTGGAACGGCACACTGAGTATAACTTACACAACTCTAATATAAGATACACCTCTAAAGTAACCATTAAACACTCAGAGCAGAGATACCCGGGTATCTATAACTATGGTACCGTATCCTGAGATAGATTTCCTCTCAGGCAGGAATCCGCACAGGCTGCAGCCAGTCCATATCTTCAGCGCCAATAAGTTACAGCAAGCTCGTCTTGTCTTGTCGGCCGATGCCGAGCCCAAACGCCGGGGACTTAGTTAGTGGTCTCACGATGTTGTCTCTGCTTCTGTAGCTCCTAGGAATGCTTCCACGACAACCCGTCCGTCTCTGAATCAGCAGTCTGCCCAGACTTGTTTCTCCACTCAATGCACAGGGAATCCACAGCCTTCCAAATACGTATTGGGTTTTAGTAAAGTCTCAGTCTTTTCTTAGATCAAGGGTTAGCTCTTCTCCAGGAAACGTTAGCAGCAAAAGTCTCTCAAAAGCTTCTTTTCCTCCAAACACACTCGCAGTAAATCCACACAGTCTCTTTTTAAGGTATCACAGCAGCTTCTGCCTTTTCTTCCCGCCTTTTTCTCTCAGCTCTCACTTCCTTGTTTCACTTTACACACAAGACACCAGACCCCCCCCCCCCCCCCAGCACACGTTGTCTCCGGGAGTTTTGCAGGGTCTGTCCTCTGCTGCAGCAGGCAAAAACCACAGGGTCCTAGTGCCCTCTCAGTGGTACTACAGTTCACTCTCTTATACTAGTCTGACTGCTAACAACCAATAGCTTATGATCTAACTTATTACCATGTGGTTTCTTCTAGTTCCAACGGTGCCATCTGAAACCATAGAGGGTCTGAAGGATCTGATTGTACCAACTGAAAAGGTAACCATTTTTGTCATATGGCACCTCAGTATAACAACCCCTGGTTTGCTCTGTTGTAAGGCTGCATGTTCTTGGTTTTTGCCTTTGGATGGTTGGCCCATCAAGTTATTGGCCTACTGAAAGTTTATTCTTTTCAGGTTTCCACCTCACCACTCTCAACAGAACCATCAGTTGATCCAGTCTGTCCTGTTCCATCTGAACCAGAGGACCTTCCGACACCTGTCTGCTCCCCCATAAAAGTTGGTACAAACTCCTATTGGTCACTACATAAGGCTTGGCAGTGCAGGTTCATGAGCTTCCATCTATCCTTGGCAGGTTCCCATCTCACCAGCCCATAAGGTGGAGGTTCTTGTGTCAGCACCTGTGTCAGCACCTATCTATGTCCCAATTGCTCAGCTCCCTGAGGCTCTTCCAGAGAGAAGTCCGGTGAGTTTGCAGTTTTGAGATTAATGTATTAGGATCTACTGAAGATGGTGGCTTGAGGAGCTGTTCCTGGTTTCAGAAAGTTTGGCCTTCATAAGTTTCTTGTAGTTTTCCGTAGAGCTATCACCAGCTTTCTGACAAAGTTGTAGAGGCATTTCCCAAATACTTGAATTGGTGCATTGTAGTTATCTTCTGTGATCATGGGTGGTATGGTTTATGTAGCACTAGGAGGCCCCTGGTGAAGCCTTGGGATCTTCTATATGGTGTTTCATATTGATGGAATATTTTTTTTTTTTTTTGTCCTTCCAGACTCCTGTGCCTCTGCAAACCGAGCCGCTGCAGTCTCCAAAGACTCCGACCAATGTGCCACTTTTGCGGCCTAAACGGGAAGGAACCCCATTATCTGCCAGGAGCACCCCAACATCCACCCACACTTCTCCCTTCCAAGGAATGCAGGCCGTAAGTCTTGGCTGTCATGGATCAGGACCCTAAAGTCAGGAGTTCTGTGCTTCCTGTCACAACTGGGGGGAGGTATCATGCCAATCGGAGTTAAATAGCTGTAAACAGTTCACCCCCACCACTCCCAGCCATAGTAATGGGTTGAAAAGTGGGGTAAAGGACCCTCTTAAAAATGTATTGTCATGACTAGAGATGGGATTTGATTGTTAACATGTCGCACTCCTCCATCCAGGTTTTTAAAGTGAGCCCTCCCTTGCCGGCTCGTAAGGAGATAGATATTAAGGAAGAACCATTGTATCCCCTTGAGTATCAGCAGACCTACAGCACTGCGAGTACTCAGACTCTTCCTCATGGCTTACTAGACCAAAACAGTGGAGATCTGCCCTCCTTTATACCAGAGCCGCTAGTAGGTAAGCTACGGGATTGGCTTCCCCCTGTATGTGACTGGTAACCTACTGGTAGTGCAGTTAGTAACTGGTGGGCTTCGGTTTGCACTCACGAGTCTGTCCAGACAAATAAAGCTGCAGAATCGGAAGGTGTGAGATTAAGAGCTAATTTTTCCCAGAGAAACGAGTGTTCATTAGTCCCAGACCATTTCTCTGTGTCCATCTTAGGTGGTCACTATCCTGGAATCCCACCTGTGAGCAATGGAAGCATGCCGGTCTACACCTCCACCCCCAACCTCCTCCCTCGCATCCCCCAGCAGTGTATGGGCACCAGAGGTGGGATCTTAAGGGGAACCAGCCGCGGAGCCCGGCTCATGACCAACGGCTATCGCTGCCAGACAAGTTTTAAAGGCAAGTACGCTTGTATGTTGTACATGACCTCATTCTTTACCATAATTAAACTTTCATTATTTGTTTAGGGCCGGAGACCTATAGAGGAACCCAATGTCCCCCTAATGGAAGCTTTGGACATGCTCCCTGCCCTGGGAGAGACTACACAATCGCACAGTTTATACCACGGGTAAGACTACCTCCATAGGAGGATGAAAGTCTACAGCTCCTCTCCTAGTTTCCCCCTGGTCTTCATGGCTTTGGGTTAGACATCTAGAAACATTGTCTAGCCTTGTGCATGAGCCGCTGACTTTCATTGCATTCTTTAACTTGTGTTCACCATTTTAGGATGCCACCTCCCATCTGTGCCATAAGCGAGGATCTGTCGCTCCGGTCAGCCGCTCCACCTCAAGAAGTACGTACTCCGAGGAGCCTAATCGAAGTCACTGCTCAACTTTGCTGAGGCTTTGCTTGGCCCTGTATGTCGCTGGTAGACATCTTGCCGAGCTAGCCCTGAGTCAGTTTATTGGATGACTTGGGAAGCCATATCAAATTTGAGATGAAGATAGGAGCTGGCTATGCCTTCTTATAATCTATGGTTTTTCCAACAGGTTGGAGTGATTCATCCCAGCTTGGGAACCCAGAAATGGAAGAAAGCTTCAACAGTACAGACTCCGGACAGGGGGACTCGCGTAGCATGACGCCAGTAGATGTGTCCATGAGCAGCGGCCAAGCTGCCACCATACTGCCGGTCCATGTCTATCCTCTTCCTCAGCAGATGAGGGTAGCTTTCTCCTCAGCCAGAACATCTAATTTTGCTCCTGGGACACTTGACCAACCAATCGTGTTTGACCTCTTGCTCAACAATCTGGGCGATACCTTCGACTTCCAGGTCGGGCGTTTCATGTGTCCAGTTAACGGCACCTACGTGTTTATATTCCACATGTTAAAACTTGCTGTGAATGTCCCGCTGTACGTCAACTTGATGAAGAATGAGGAGGTAATGGTGTCTGCCTACGCCAACGATGGAGCTCCTGACCACGAGACTGCCAGCAACCACGCTGTCCTGCAACTTTACCAGGGTGACCAGATCTGGCTGCGGCTGCACCGAGGAGCCATTTATGGCAGCAGCTGGAAGTACTCCACTTTCTCTGGGTATTTACTGTATCAGGATTGACTAGATGTTAATTTGGACCCACTGGTGGAATGGTGGGAAGGACCAGAGACTTAAAGTTGGACCTCATGACCTGGATGCAGATCAAAGATGTTGTGACTTTGCACGGTTGATGCACAATATAAAGTTGTGATGGGTCGGTGGCATAAATAAATGATTGCAATCCAGTTGTGTGGTCTTGTGTTCCTGGTGGTGACCATGTTGCCCTATTCCATTCATAATAGAAGGGGTATATAAGGGGGAACTTTGCTGTGTAGACTGGGACAGAATCTGGAAGGGATTAAAAAAAATGAATGATTGCTATGTAGACCTATCTAGGGCTCAATGTACAGGATAGTAACACGATGTGCCGAGGAGGGTATTATGTCCCACTCCTTGGCCATGGACCATCCTTAACGCAAAAGGTGAAGTTGGACACTTTTTTTTGTTTAACTTCTCCTTCTGTACATACGTGTATTGTAATTAATGGAAACTGCTTCAACATGGCTGCCCCACTTGTGTCATAGGTTTAAAGTATGTGAACGAAAATAAACAAGTTCAGGATGATCCCAATCACATGAATATCTCATTGTGGAGGTGATGAACGTCGGGTTAGGAGTTTGGGGTTTCCTTTGCTGCCTTTCTTTTATGATACCTGTGGGAAAACAAAAATCTGATTTTAGAACTGAGAATCAGGTCTCTTCCTCTCGTTCACTTTGCTAAGAGCACTCCCCCACCCCCAGGGATCTTATCTAAAGGTCCAGTAGCTTTTGTGTGCAGGTGATGTCATTACTCAAGTTTCTCGCCTGTGATGCTCTTTACTTCTGGCCGTACTTTAACCTCCATGATTATAATAATGGTTGTCAATCTGTTACTAAAATCCATCAAATCTCACTCTGAGCAAAGTTATTAAGCTTAGTCTAAAATGTTTTATTAACTAAAACAATAAAAATATCAAACCCTTTTGGCACTTACATCTGTAGATGAGAAGTGGCACAAAGGCCAAGGAGCAGATAATGGTGACTCTTATAAAGGTGATGAAGCTTCTCTCAGTCACAATCTGCAATAAAAGCATTGAAAAAAAAATATTTGGGGAGCTCCCTGTATACAGAGATACATGATAAGATCCTGTCTGCAGTCACCACTAGGGGGAGCTCCCTGTATACAGAGATACATGATAAGATCCTGTCTGCAGCCACCACTAGGGGAGCTCCCTGTATACAGAGATACATGATGAGATCCTGTCTGCAGCCACCACTAGGGGGAGCTCCCTGTATACAGAGATACATGATAAGATCCTGTCTGCAGCCACCACTAGGGGGAGCTCCCTGTATACAGAGATACATGATAAGATCCTGTCTACAGCCACCACTAGGGGGAGCTCCCTGTATACAGAGATACATGATAAGTTCCTGTCTGCAGCCACCACTAGGGGAGCTCCCTTTATGCAGAGATACATGATAACATCCTGTCTGCAGCCACCACTAGGGGGAGCTCCCTGTATACAGAGATACATAAGTTCCTGTCTGCAGCCACCACTAGGGGGAGCTCCCTGTATACAGAGATACATGATAAGATCCTGTCTGCAGTCACCACTAGGGGGAGCTCCCTGTATACAGAGATACATGATAAGATCCTGTCTGCAGACACCACTAGGGGAGCTCCCTCTATACAGAGATACAGGATAAGTTCCTGTCTGCAGCCACCACTAGTGGGAGCTCCCTGTATACAGAGATACATGATAAGATCCTGTCTGCAGCCACCACTAGGGGAGCTCCCTGTATACAGAGATACATGATGAGATCCTGTCTGCAGCCACCACTAGGAGGAGCTCCCTGTATACAGAGATACATGATAAGATCCTGTCTGCAGTCACCACTAGGGGGAGCTCCCTGTATACAGAGATACATGATGAGATCCTGTCTGCAGCTACCACTAGGGGGAGCTCCCTGTATACAGAGATACATGATGAGATCCTGTCTGCAGCCACCACTAGGGGGAGCTCCCTGTATACAGAGATACATGATAAGATCCTGTCTGCAGCCACCACTAGGGGGAGCTCCCTGTATACAGAGATACATGATAAGATCCTGTCTGCAGTCACCACTAGGGGGAGCTCCCTGTATACAGAGATACATGATAAGATCCTGTCTGCAGCCACCACTAGGGGGAGCTCCCTGTATACAGAGATACATGATAAGATCCTGTCTGCAGTCACCACTAGGGGGAGCTCCCTGTATACAGAGATACATGATAAGATCCTGTCTGCAGTCACCACTAGGGGGAGCTCCCTGTATACAGAGATACATAAGATCCTGTCTGCAGCCACCACTAGGGGGAGCTCCCTGTATACAGAGATACATGATAAGATCCTGTCTGCAGCCACCACTAGGGGGAGCTCCCTGTATACAGAGATACATGATAAGATCCTGTCTGCAGCCACCACTAGGGGGAGCTCCCTGTATACAGAGATACATGATAAGATTCTGTCTGCAGCCACCACTAGGGGGAGCTCCCTGTATACAGAGATACATGATAAGATCCTGTCTGCAGCCACCACTAGGGGGAGCTCCCTGTATACAGAGATACATGATAAGATCCTGTCTGCAGCCACCACTAGGGGGAGCTCCCTGTATACAGAGATACATGATAAGATCCTGTCTGCAGTCACCACTAGGGGGAGCTCCCTGTATACAGAGATACATGATAAGATCCTGTCTGCAGCCACCACTAGGGGGAGCTCCCTGTATACAGAGATACATGATAAAATCCTGTCTGCAGCCACCACTAGGGGGAGCTCCCTGTATACAGAGATACATGATAAAATCCTGTCTGCAGTCACCACTAGGGGGAGCTCCCTGTATACAGAGATACATGATAAGATCCTGTCTGCAGCCACCACTAGGGGGAGCTCCCTGTATACAGAGATACATGATAAGATCCTGTCTACAGCCACCACTAGGGGCAGCTCCCTGTATACAGAGATACATGATAAGATCCTGTCTGCAGCCACCACTAGGGGGAGCTCCCTGTATACAGAGAATACATTTAACTCTGTAACACAACAGTATAGGCTAAACTTCCACTAGTGGTGGCTGCTGGCAGAAATTTACTACATAGTACATTTACTACAGAGTATTTGAAGCTCATGAGTTAGAAAAATAATGTCCTGGCATTAACCAGCACAGAATTGTGGATCGAATAAAATAAACAAAATGTCTGTTCGCTTTTTTTTTTTTTTCTCAGAAGAGCACTTACTGGAAACACCTTGCTTGTCATTACAGCTGTTTCACAGGGTGTTGTGGTCTTCTCCTCTGTAGGAGGTGTAGGTTCCTATGGAAGGAGAACAGAGAACTTGCTGGATTCCCCTTTCGCCAAACTGAGTCTTGTTTACACGTTACCTGTTATGTCCTCTCTGTATGGCCCTGTCGGGTCTCCTCACTCACTCTGTATGATGCTGTCGGGTCTCCTCACTATTTCTGTATTGTATGGCCCTGTCGGGTCTCTTCACTCACTCTATATGGCCCTGTCGGATCTCCTTACTCTGTATGATGCTGTTGTTTCGCCTCACTCATTCTGTATGGCCCTGTCGGGTCTCCTCACTCACTCCGTATGGCCCTGTCGGGTCTCCTCACTCACTCCGTATGGCCCTGTCGGGTCTCCTCACTCACTCCGTATGGCCCTGTCGGGTCTCCTCACTCATTCTGTATGGCCCTGTCGGGTCTCCTCACTCATTCTGTATGGCCCTGTCGGGTCTCCTCACTCACTCCGTATGGCCCTGTCGGGTCTCCTCACTCACTCCGTATGGCCCTGTCGGGTCTCCTCACTCACTCCGTATGGCCCTGTCGGGTCTCCTCACTCATTCTGTATGGCCCTGTCGGGTCTCCTCACTCACTCCGTATGGCCCTGTCGGGTCTCCTCACTCACTCCGTATGGCCCTGTCGGGTCTCCTCACTCACTCCGTATGGCCCTGTCGGGTCTCCTCACTCACTCCGTATGGCCCTGTCGGGTCACCTCACTTTTTGTATGGCCTTGTCGGATCTCCTTACTCTGTATGGCCCTTTCGGGTCTCCTCACCTGGTTCTCTTATGCGAATACTATGGCTATTTACTATATGGACATATTATTTAGACCCTATATGATGATACTATTAGACAATAGCAATAATGACAGGGTAATGTCTCATCCGATGTTTCGCTACGTAATCACAGGACCTACAGGAATCAATTGACTTGCACTAATTACACAGGTCTGCAAGAGTAAAATTGTTAAAGTAAGATGTGTTGTTTTTTTTATAGACTTTTGATCACTTAACTCAGTAAAAATATCGATTAAAATTCCATCACATACCGTTTTTTTTTTTTTTTTCACAAACCCTGACTCCATTGGTTTTTTTCTTACACTGAACTTTGACCCCTTCTTGTGACTTTTGGTGTCATTAAGATTGGTTAGAAATTAATGGATACTGTGCTGTGATTGGCTGCTGTGGGCAGAGATCTTTTTAACAGTGTGGTGGTGTCCATAGCATCCAATCGGAGAATATCTTAAGTTTACCTCAGCAGTGTAAGAAATGAAAGCTGTGATTGGTTGTTATGGGCAGAAAAGACTGTTTTGTTTTATTAGTCCACAGTTCATAAGTGTGATGTCCAGAGCAACCAATCAGAGCACAGCTTTCACTTTACCTCAGCAGTCTAAGAACTGAAAGCTGCACCGTGATTGGTTGCTATGGGGAGCAAAGGCAGATTTAATTTTATTCATAAGAGTGTGGCGGCGCTGCTTACCACGATTCCGTTCAGTATTTAGTGGTTGTGGTGGATTAATCAAAATGGCTACAAGGGGCTGTCGTTAATCATCCCAACAACTTTTCCTACATTTGCAGTTGTTTTGTAGTGAAGAAACATGATGGGTTTCGTTAGAAACGTACATTATGGGGTACTGTGGTGCAAAACTAGGTGATCAGGACAAGTCGTCGGCACTACATGTGTTTCTGAATGTGTAGACGAACTACAACAGTGGTCTAAAGCAGGGGTCCCCAACTCCAGTCCTCAAGGCCCACCAACATGTCATGTTTTCAGGATTTCCTTAGTCTTGCCCAGGTAATAATTGCATCACCTGTGCAATGCAAAGGAAATCCTGAAAACATGACCTGTTGGTGGGCCTTGAGGACTGGAGTTGGGGACCCCTGGTCTAAAGAGAAGGAAGCTTTTGTTTTGGCGTGCCGATGATCCGGAGGGAAGCGGGCACTCATAGTGATTGCTGCTACTTTTAGAAGTGGAAGGATTCACACTGAAAAATAAGAAGGAAATTATATACCCGGACCTCTCATCAGCGAGTCGCCCGGTGCCTCACGGTCCAGGAATACCTGTCACTTCACCTTCGGAGAAACTTGAAGGTTCACGCGATTCAGAACATGAAGAGCAGGATTCTGACCAAGACTTTCATGCTAGTCCAACGAGCCTCAGATTTTTTATTTTTTTTTACAGCTGTAATTGAATTAGTCTGGGACTTGGACTTTCCTTAATATTCTGTTGAACTTTTAGGCTCTAGACCAGAGGTCCCCAATGTATCTGACCTTGAGAGCCACATTCATCTCTGAGAGAGGGTCGCGAGCCACATCCAGCCTTGAGAGAGGGTCGCAAGCCACATTCAGTTCCCAACCCCCTCACAATAGTGGTAACCAAAGCCCCCATTATAGACATAATGGTAACCAAATCTTTTCCACAAAAATCACTCCAAAGCAGTATACTTAGACCCAGGGGTTCCCATAATACCCCCCATTCAATATTCTCCTATAAAGCACTCCCAAGACACTGCCACATCCAGATTCAAACACCTCCTCTGACAGGTGGTATCATCTTGTCTCCAGCGTACTATACTTAAATTATCTCAAAACACCTAAGGGTACCGTCACACTATACGATTTACCTACGATCACGACCAGCGATATGACCTGGCCGTGATCGTAGGTAAATCGTAGTGTTGTCGCTGGGGAGCTGTCACACAGACAGCTCTCCAGCGACCAACGATGCCAAGGTCCCTGGGTAACCAGGGTAAACATCGGGTAACTAAGCGCAGGGCCGCGCTTAGTTACCCGATGTTTACCCTGGTTACAAGCGTTAAACTAAAAAAAAAAAAAAACAGCACATACTTACATTCTGGTGTCCGTCAGGTCCCTTGCAGTCTGCTTCCCGCACTCAGTGACTGCCGGCCGTAAAGTGAAAGTGAAAGCACAGCCGCTGTGCTCTGCTTTCACTTTACGGCCGGCAGTCACAGTGCGGGAAGCAGACGGAAAGGGACCTGACGGACACCGGAATGTAAGTATGTGCTGTTTGGTTTTTTTTAGTTTAACGCTTGTAACCAGGGTAAACATCGGGTAACTAAGCGCGGCCCTGCGCTTAGTTACCCGATGTTTACCCTGGTTACAAGCGAACGCATCGCTGGATCGCATCGCTAGATCGCTAGATCGGTGTCACACACACCGATCTAGCGATGACAGCGGGAGATCCAGCGATGAAAGAAAGTTCTAAACGATCTGCTACGACGTACGATTCTCAGCAGGATCCCTGATCGCTGCTGCGTGTCAGACACAGCGATATCGTAACGATATCGCTGGAACGTCACGAATCGTACCGTCGTAGCGATTGAAATGTTATAGTGTGACGGTACCCTAAGACCAGTAGATGTGCATCCAGATCTGCTCTTCTGTGGAGGGCTGCTCACAAAATTCACAGTTTTCAGATATGCTCTTCATACCTGTTTGCTAGACCTGGAGCTAATGCACCCACATGGCAGACAGCCTCGAGCCACAATTCATGGGCCTGCGAGCCACATGTGGCTCCCGAGGTACAGGTTTCCCCTGCTCTAGATTAAAGAAAAAGAACCTATTTTTCATGGTCCAGAAGAAGAGAATAGGAATTCCTTCCATACTTTTCTCAAGATGGTGCTTTAGTGTATAGCAGTGATGTTCCTGGGCTGATGGAAAATTTTTACATTGAGTACAATGTGGCCAAGTACTTAATCCGAAAAAATGTCTGAAAGCTGCTACTGCACAATAGCAGTAAGTGTGCGTCAGTGCCTGCATCGCATTCTGTGCACTCGGTGGAAGGCTATGAGACCGTAGACTTTATTCTCGAGAAACTTAACTACAAGAATCAAGGATGGTCAATATAAAAATTCTCTCTTTGCTCTGTCGGCAGCAAGAAGAATACACAAAGTACCCAAGCATATGGTGTGAATGGAACAGCCGGGATAGGACTCCTCACTGGAGCCAAAAAAAGTTGGCCAACGAGAACATCTTTGCAACCTGGACTCGAGAACATAGCTGCAGAACGTTTAGTTGATCCTACTAAAGTTTTTCTGCCACCACTTCACATTAAGCTTGGAATGAACAAGCATTTTGTAAAAGTTCTAACGAATGAAGGAGAGACTTTTAGGTACCTGTGTACCAAATTTAAGGAACTGTCCGAAGCAAAATTGAAGGAAGGCATTTTTGTAGGTCAGGATATACACGCAAACTCATGTGTTCGAAACAAAAAAATGAAAGCTGTTGAGAAAAAGGCAAAAGGTTTGGGATTTTTTTTAAGAAGTTGTGAAGAAATTTCTAGGTAAGAACAAAGATCCAAAATTTAGGCCATCATGGAGAACATGCTGAAACATTTCAAAGCCTTGGGTTGTCTGATGAATTTGAAGTTAAATTTTTTACATTCCTATGTGGATGACTGTCCTGAAAACCTTGGTGCTGTTAGTGAAGAGCAAGGAGAAAGATTTCATCAAGATGTTAAGAGGATGGAACGACAATACCAAGGTGACACCGCTGCTGCCTCACCAACACCGGAGCTACTGCCTCACCAACACCGGAGCTACCGCCTCACCAACACCGGAGCTCCTGCAACCCTCAACCTACTGTCTCCTTCCCCATAATCCTGTAGAATGTAAGCCCGCAAGGGCAGGGTCCTCGCCCCTCTGTATCAGTCTGTCATTGTTAGTTTGTTTACTGTATGTGATATTTGTAACTTGTATGTAACCCCTTCTCATGTACAGCACCATGGAATCAATGGTGCTATATAAATAAATAATAATAATAATAATAATAAGGTAGATGGATTGTGAACATGATGGGGGACTACTGTTGGATACTAAATAGAGAAGATGCGCAGGCCTTCTGTAAGAGAAAAGGGATCAAGAGAAAAGGAAAAGGCGCAGGAAATAATTTACAACAAAGTTGTAGAATGAATGTTCAATACATTTTTATGTATAAAATATTGTGTACATTTTTGGCTACAATAAATATTTTTCTTGTTCATCTCAATTGTACATACGGTAATTTCACACTCGTTTTGTGCAAAAAACTACGTAATGGTTAAAAGCAGAAGTTTTTTTTTATATCAAGCCATAAAAAAAAACATACGAATCAGCCATTTGATTTCAAACAACTTTCATAAACCCAAATTTTGCATACCTGTGTTATTGGCAATTAATTCACTGCCACCTTGGGTTTTGAGGGGTTGTTGGTTGTAACTAGAGATGGGCGAACTTGAACAGAAAAGTTTGGGGCCTGTACCGAGCACCTACTGTTCGGGCATGGACTCCAAACACGGACTTCACCGTGAAGTCCGTGTTGCTGTTCGGGTTTGACAGCGCCGAACACAGGGTGTGTCTCACGCTGACTTGTGCATGACAGAGCGACAAACACTGCCTCTGATCAGCGGTAAAATCATTACCACCCGACAGACAGCCATGGTTGACACGCTAACAAATGACAGCGTGAGCCTGCAGCTGTGATCAGAGGTAAAAAGTTTACCTCTGGCCACTGGCGTCGGCTGTCTTTTATTTTCAATTAAAACCCCCCACATTTTTCCTTTTTTATTTAAAAATAACAAACACAGTTATACTCACCTAACGCACATTTCACTGAAGCCAACGTCACCTGTAAAAAAAACAAACAAAACAAAAATAAAACCCAACCACCTCCCTCTCCTGTCCGTCGTTTTGTCCCACGCCGCAATCCATGTCTGAGGATAAACAGTTTACAACCTGGACAGTGCCAAAATGAAACCATCCAGGCTAAGAACCACTGATGAATAAGCTGCTGCGAGATAAGTCTCAGTGACCAGCGGTGACGTCATCAAGGTTACCAATGGTGACTTAGGCTGCGTTCCCAGCCAGACCCCTGAACTGCGATGACCTCGGTGAGATCACTGCGAGCACAGTGAGAAAAAGTCTTACGGTACAGCGCTATGGTCAGAGAGTTCTCCGGGAGAAATGAGACTTTTTCTCACTGTGCTTCTGGTGATCTCATTTGTTTTATTACAGGAGACGAGGGCTTCAATTAAATGGTCATTAGGTGAGTATAACTGTGTTTGTTATTTTTAAATAAAAAAAGAAAAGTGTGGTTTTTTTATTTCAAATAAAAGACTTTCTGTGTTTTTAATTGTCATACAACTATAAGATTAGTAATGGATAGGTGTCTCATAGACGCCTCTCCATTACTAAGCCATTGGCTTGATGTCACCAAACAATACAAGGGTGACGTCAACCCCACAAATATGAAACTCACCGCAAAGAGCCAGAATTGGAGCATCTAATAGATGTGCCTCTTCTGGGCGGCTGCTGGCTCCTATTTTTAGACTGGGGAGGACAATATCCATGGCCCCATACCAACCTGAGAATATCAGCCCCCAGCTGTCTGCTTTAAGGAACCCATGACATTTTTTTAAATTATGGATGGTAGCAGTATGATATTACCGCTGATCAGAGACAGTGTTTGCCGCGATGTCATGCACGTGGTAAACATTGGAAGTTCGGGCCACCAAACTTTATTTTAACTGTTCTGCTGAAGCCGCTGGACCAGAACATCCAGGGGTCCGCCCATCTCTAGTCGCAACCACACACATTTTCTGGAAAGTTTAAGAAATAAAATACAAGAACTTAGAATTTTATATAAATGATGCAAGAAGACAAAAGAACGAATAGGGCAGCACGGTGGCGCAGTGGTTAGCACAGCAGCGCTGGAGTCCTGGGTTCTAATCCCACCCAGGACAACATCTGCAAAGAGTTTGTATGTTCTCCCTGTGTTTGCGTGGGTTTCCTCCGGGTTCTCCGGTTTCCTCCCACATTCCAAAGACATACTGATAGGGAAATTAGATTGTGAGACCCAACGGGGACAGTGATAATAATGTGTGCGGGAAATGTTAGCGCTATATAAAAATAAAGATTATTATTATTATTATTACAGCCACAATGTCTCTCCTCACAAAGAAAGGCCGATACCTCAGTTTCTGAAGGAATCACTTTAGGGTGAGACATTTCAGGTTCTAGAGGAACAAAGACCAAAGCAACCCGAGGACCATTCATATCATCATCTTCATGATCAGCTTCTTCTTCCACATGCTCTGGTCCCAAAATAAAATACATGTGGAAATGTTCATTACTAATTTCAATATAATTGTCAGCTATGTACAAGAATATAACTACTATAATACTGCCCCTATGTACAAGAATATAACTACTATAATACTGCCCCTATGTACAAGAATATAACTACTATAATACTGTTCCTATATAATAGAATGTAACTACTATAATACTGCTCCTATATACAAGAATGTAACTACTATAATACTGCCCCTATGTACAAGAATATAACTACTATAATACTGCCCCTATGTACAAGAATATAACTACTATAATACTGCTCCTATGTACAAGAATATAACTACTATAATACTGCCCCATATGTACAAGAATATAACTACTATAATACTGCCCCCTATGTACAAGAATATAACTACTATAATACTGCCCCTATGTACAAGAATATAACTACTATAATACTGTTCCTATATACAAGAATATAACTACTATAATACTGCTCCTATATACAAGAATGTAACTACTATAATACTGCTCCTATATACAAGAATGTAACTACTATAATACTGCCCCTATGTACAAGAATATAACTACCATAATACTGCCCCTATGTACAAGAATATAACTACTATAATACTGCCCCTATGTACAAGAATACAACTACTATAATACTGCCCCTATGTACAAGAATATAACTACTATAATACTGTTCCTATATACAAGAATGTAACTACTATAATACTGCCCCTATGTACAAGAATGTAACTACTATAATACTGCCCCTATGTACAAGAATATAACTACTATAATACTGCCCCTATGTACAAGAATATAACTACTATAATACTGCCCCTATGTACAAGAATACAACTACTATAATACTGCTCCTATGTACAAGAATATAACTACTATAATACTGCTCCTATGTACAAGAATATAACTACTATAATACTGCCCCTATGTACAAGAATATATCTACTATAATACTGCCCCTATGTACAAGAATATAACTACTATAATACTGTTCCTATATAATAGAATGTAACTACTATAATACTGCTCCTATATACAAGAATGTAACTACTATAATACTGCTCCTATGTACAAGAATATAACTACTATAATACTGCTCCTATGTACAAGAATATAACTACTATAATACTGCCCCTATGTACAAGAATATAACTACTATAATACTGTTCCTATATAATAGAATGTAACTACTATAATACTGCTCCTATATACAAGAATGTAACTACTATAATACTGCCCCTATGTACAAGAATATAACTACTATAATACTGCCCCTATGTACAAGAATATAACTACTATAATACTGCTCCTATGTACAAGAATATAACTACTATAATACTGCCCCATATGTACAAGAATATAACTACTATAATACTGCCCCCTATGTACAAGAATATAACTACTATAATACTGCCCCTATGTACAAGAATATAACTACTATAATACTGTTCCTATATACAAGAATATAACTACTATAATACTGCTCCTATATACAAGAATGTAACTACTATAATACTGCTCCTATATACAAGAATGTAACTACTATAATACTGCCCCTATGTACAAGAATATAACTACCATAATACTGCCCCTATGTACAAGAATATAACTACTATAATACTGCCCCTATGTACAAGAATACAACTACTATAATACTGCCCCTATGTACAAGAATATAACTACTATAATACTGTTCCTATATACAAGAATGTAACTACTATAATACTGCTCCTATATACAAGAATGTAACTACTATAATACTGCCCCTATGTACAAGAATATAACTACTATAATACTGCCCCTATGTACAAGAATATAACTACTATAATACTGCCCCTATGTACAAGAATACAACTACTATAATACTGCCACAATGTACAAGAATATAACTACTATAATACTGCCCTTATGTACAAGAATATAACTACTATAATACTGCCCCTATGTACAAGAATACAACTACTATAATACTGCCCCTATGTACAAGAATACAACTACTATAATACTGCCCCTATGTACAAGAATGTAACTACTATAATACTGCCCCTATGTACAAGAATATAACTACTATAATACTGCCCCTATGTACAAGAATATAACTACTATAATACTGCCCCTATGTACAAGAATACAACTACTATAATACTGCTCCTATGTACAAGAATATAACTACTATAATACTGCTCCTATATACAAGAATGTAACTACTATAATACTGCCCCTATGTACAAGAATACAACTACTATAATACTGCTCCTATGTACAAGAATATAACTACTATAATACTGCTCCTATATACAAGAATATAACTACTATAATACTGCTCCTATGTACAAGAATATAACTACTATAATACTGCCCCTATGTACAAGAATATAACTACTATAATACTGCCCCTATGTACAAGAATACAACTACTATAATACTGCTCCTATGTACAAGAATATAACTACTATAATACTGCTCCTATATACAAGAATGTAACTACTATAATACTGCCCCTATGTACAAGAATATAACTACTATAATACTGCTCCTATGTACAAGAATATAACTACTATAATACTGCCCATATGTACAGGAATATAACTACTATAATACTGCTCCTATGTACAAGAATATAACTACTATAATACTGCTCCTATGTACAAGAATATAACTACTATAATACTGCCCATATGTACAGGAATATAACTACTATAATACTGCTCCTATGTACAGGAATATAACTACTATAATACTGCTCCTATGAACAAGAATATAACTACTATAATATTGCTCCTATGTACAAGAATATAACTACTATAATACTGCTCCTATGTACAAGAATATAACTACTATAATACTGCTCCTATGTACAAGAATATAACTACTATAATACTGCCCATATGTACAGGAATATAACTACTATAATACTGCCCATATGTACAGGAATATAACTACTATAATACTGCTCCTATGTACAAGAATATAACTACTATAATACTGCTCCTATGTACAAGAATATAACTACTATAATACTGCCCCTATGTACAGGAATATAACTACTATAATACTGCCCCTATGTACAAGAATATAACTACTATAATACTGCTCCTATGTACAAGAATATAACTACTATAATACTGCCCCTATGTACAAGAATATAACTACTATAATACTGCCCCTATGTACAAGAATATAACTACTATAATACTGCCCATATGTACAGGAATATAACTACTATAATACTGCCCCTATGTACAAGAATATAACTACTATAATACTGCTCCTATGTACAAGAATATAACTACTATAATACTGCCCCCTATGTACAAGAATATAACTACTATAATACTGCCCCTATGTACAAGAATATAACTACTATAATACTGCTCTTATGTACAGAATATAACTACTATAATACTGCCCATATGTACAAGAATATAACTACTATAATACTGCCCCCTATGTACAAGAATATAACTACTATAATACTGCTCTTATGTACAGAATATAACTACTATAATACTGCCCATATGTACAAGAATATAACTACTATAATACTGCCCCCTATGTACAAGAATATAACTACTATAATACTGCTCTTATGTACAGAATATAACTACTATAATACTGCCCATATGTACAAGATATGTGAATGATCATGTGTTTTTACCTGTATTCACATTTATGTTGCGCTTTATGTCATTGAATAGCCCGGGGATCTCCACTCGGCAGCAGTACGCCCCTGCATCCTCCTCCGTCGCCCCGATGATAGAGAGGGTCACGTCCCCCTGTTCTATATTCCCCAATATCTGGTATTTGGCGGATTTTCTCCAGGTCACTTTGTCACCATCGGTGTTGATGATCACATTATTACACCCAAACATTGGGCAGAGTCCTCGCCCCCAGCAGACGCTGTTCGTCCCCCTGTGTACCGTATACGTGCAGGGGAGCCTCATAATACCGCCATATGTCTGTACCTTGTCTGATCCTACGAAATCTGTGGAAAAACTCCGCTATTGAATGGTTTCTGGATAAATTGGATTGGAAACATTTTTGAACTCCGTATTAGGGGAAGCATAAGGGATACAAGGCTGCATGATGCAGTCCTACCTGGGTGAAGCAGGAGGATCAGTCCAACAGTGAGGAGGTCCTGGTGCACCATAGTCTGCGACAATATGATCAGTGCTGGGGGCCATTGTCGTATGATGCATGTTACATGACGGAAATGTGGCTGCAGTGGTTACCGGTCAGACAGCCACGATCAGAGCACAGGATGTGTCTGACTAACGCGTGGGGGGCGCACTATATGGGGCATCTATGTGACGGTTCATTTACAGGGTCCAAACCAGAGACCCCCAAACTCTGTCCAGGTCCGGCTGTGAATTCTGAGGAATGTCAGTCAAAAAGAAATTTATATATACGGCAGTTATATTCTTGAGGATAGGAGCAGTATTATAGTAGTTATATTCTTGTACATAGGAGTATTATAGTAGTTATATTCTTGTGGATAGGAGCAGTATTATAGTAGTTATATTCTTGTACATAGGGGCAGTATTATAGTAGTTATATTCTTGTACATAGGAGCAGTATTATAGTAGTTATATTCTTGTACATAGGGGTAGTATTATAGTAGTTATATTCTTGTGGATAGGGACAGTATTATAGTAGTTATATTCTTGTACATAGGGGCAGTATTATAGTAGTTATATTCTTGTACATAGGAGCAGTATTATAGTAGTTATATTCTTGTACATAGGGGCAGTATTATAGTAGTTATATTCTTGTACATAGGGGCAGTATTATAGTAGTTATATTCTTGTATATAGGGGGCAGTATTATAGTAGTTATATTCTTGTAGATAAGAGCAGTATTATAGTAGTTATATTCTTGTGGATAGGGACAGTATTATAGTAGTTATATTCTTGTACATAGGGGCAGTATTATAGTAGTTATATTCTTGTACATAGGAGCAGTATTATAGTAGTTATATTCTTGTACATAGGGGCAGTATTATAGTAGTTATATTCTTGTACATAGGGGGCAGTATTATAGTAGTTATATTCTTGTATATAGGGGGCAGTATTATAGTAGTTATATTCTTGTAGATAAGAGCAGTATTATAGTAGTTATATTCTTGTACATAGGGGGTAGTATTATAGTAGTTATATTCTTGTATATAGGGGGCAGTATTATAGTAGTTATATTCATGTACATAGGAGCAGTATTATAGTAGTTATATTCTTGTACATAGGGGCAGTATTATAGTAGTTATATTCTTGTACATAGGGGGTAGTATTATAGTAGTTATATTCTTGTATATAGGGGGCAGTATTATAGTAGTTATATTCATGTACATAGGAGCAGTATTATAGTAGTTATATTCTTGTACATAGGGGCAGTATTATAGTAGTTATATTCTTGTACATAGGGGGCAGTATTATAGTAGTTATATTCTTGTATATAGGGGGCAGTATTATAGTAGTTATATTCTTGTACATAGGGGGCAGTATTATAGTAGTTATATTCTTGTATATAGGGAGCAGTATTATAGTAGTTATATTCTTGTACATAGGGGCAGTATTATAGTAGTTATATTCTTGTACATAGGAGCAGTATTATAGTAGTTATATTCTTGTACATGGGGCAGTATTATAGTAGTTATATTCCTGTATATAGGTGCAGTATTATAGTAGTTATATTCTTGTACATAGGAGCAGTATTATAGTAGTTATATTCCTGTACATAGGGGCAGTATTATATTAGTTATATTCTTGTACATAGGGGCATTATTATAGTAGTTATATTCTTGTACATGGGGCAGTATTATAGTAGTTATATTCTTGTACATATTGGGCAGTATTATAGTAATTATATTCTTGTACATAGGAGCAGTATTATAGTAGTTATATTCTTGTACATAGGGGGCAGTATTACAGTAGTTACATTCTTGTACATAGGGGCAGTATTATAGTAGTTATATTCTTGTACATAGGGGCAGTATTATAGTACTTATATTCTTGTAGATAAGAGCAGTATTATAGTAGTTATATTCTTGTACATAGGGGGCAGTATTATAGTAGTTATATTCTTGTATATAGGGAGCAGTATTATAGTAGTTATATTCTTGTACATAGGGGCAGTATTATAGTAGTTATATTCTTGTACATAGGGGCATTATTATAGTAGTTATATTCTTGTACATGGGGCAGTATTATAGTAGTTATATTCCTGTATATAGGTGCAGTATTATAGTAGTTATATTCTTGTACATAGGAGCAGTATTATAGTAATTATATTCTTGTACATAGGAGCAGTATTATAGTAGTTATATTCTTGTACATAGGGGGCAGTATTACAGTAGTTACATTCTTGTACATAGGGGCAGTATTATAGTAGTTATATTCTTGTACATAGGGGCATTATTATAGTACTTATATTCTTGTAGATAAGAGCAGTATTATAGTAGTTATATTCTTGTACATAGGGGGCAGTATTATAGTAGTTATATTCTTGTATATAGGGGCAGTATTATAGTAGTTATATTCTTGTACATAGGGGCAGTATTATAGTAGTTATATTCTTGTATATAGGAGCAGTATTATAGTAGTTATATTCTTGCACATAGGATCAGTATTATAGTAGTTATATTCTTGTACATAGGGGCAGTATTATAGTAGTTATATTCTTGTACATAGGAGCAGTATTATAGTAGTTATATTCTTGTACATAGGAGCAGTATTATAGTAGTTATATTCCTGTACATAGGAGCAGTATTATAGTAGTTATATTCTTGTACATAGGGTCAGTATTATAGTAGTTATATTCTTGTACATAGGAGCAGTATTATAGTAGTTATATTCTTGTACATAGGAGCAGTATTATAGTAGTTATATTTTTGTACATAGGAGCAGTATTATAGTAGTTATGTTCTTGTACATAGGAGCAGTATTATAGTAGTTATATTCTTGTACATAGGAGCAGTATTATAGTAGTTATATTCTTGTACATAGGAGCAGTATTATAGTAGTTATAATCTTGTACATAGGAGCAGTATTATAGTAGTTATATTCTTGTACATAGGGGTAGTATTATAGTAGTTATATTCTTGTACATAGGAGCAGTATTATAGTAGTTATATTCTTGTACATAGGGGTAGTATTATAGTAGTTATATTCTTGTACATAGGAGCAGTATTATAGTAGTTATATTCTTGTACATAGAGGCAGTATTATAGTAGTTATATTCTTGTACATAGAGGCAGTATTATAGTAGTTATATTCTTGTACATAGGGGTAGTATTATAGTAGTTATGTTCCTGTACATAGGAGCAGTATTATAGTAGTTATATTCTTGTACATAGGGGCAGTATTATAGTAGTTATATTCTTGTGTATAGGAGCAGTATTATAGTAGTTATATTCTTGTACATAGGGGCAGTATTATTGTAGTTATATTATTGTACATAGGGGCAGTATTATTGTAGTTATATTCTTGTGTATAGGAGCAGTATTATTGTAGTTATACTGTAACTATTTTTTATTTTTTTAATTATTTTTAACATTAGATATTTTTACTATTGACGCTGCATACGCAGCATAAATAGTAAAAACTTGGTCACACAGGGTTAATAGCTGCGTTACCGGAGTGCGTTACCCGCGGCATAACGCGGTCCGTTAACGCTGCCATTAACCCTGTGTGAGCGGTGACCGGAGGGGAGTAAGGAGCGGCCATTTTCTTCCGGTCTGTGCCCGTCGCTGATTGGTCGTGGCTGTTTTGCCACAACCAATCAGCGACTTGGGATTCCCGTGACAGACAGAGGCCGCGACCAATGAATATCTGTGACAGAAAGACGGAAGCGACCCTTAGACAATTATATAGATTAGTGCCACACAGCGAGATGATGAAACCTCCATAGAATTTCCTCAATACAATAAAACCGCCATTTACTGCTTCTTGTTGCAGCACCAGTGTCAGTAACAGCAGAGCCCGCACCTCCGGCAATCACTGCTGTCAGGACGCATCCGACGCCCTAATAATAACAATCCGCCATAGAGCGATGTCTGACATCATTATCCCGGATCATCTGCCAATAGCAACAACACAGTGCAGAACCGAGCGGACGCCGTATAGCGCTGTTATTAGGGCAGAGGATTACAGGGCGATCAGACACTCTGCTGTATCTCATTCTCCCCCGTGATACTCTGTTGTATCTCATCCTCTCCGCTGTATCTCATGCTCTTCGCTGTATTCCTTGATTGGGCGTTGATCCAGGGAACTAGTCTGATTGCCGTATGTGGAGTCGGGAAGGAATTTTTTTCCCCAATGTGGAGCTTTCTCTTTGCCACATGGTTTTTTTTGCCTTCCTCTGGATCCACATGTTAGGGCATGTTAGGTTAGGCTATGGGCTGAAGTAGATGGACTTATAGTCTTCCTTCAACCTTAATAACTATGTAACTATGTATCTCATCCTCTCTGCTGTATCTCATCCTCTCCGCTGTATCTCATTCTCTCTGCTGTATCTCATCCTCTCTGCTGTATCTCATCCTCTCTGCTGTATCTCATTCTCTCCGCTGTATTTCATCCTGTCCGCTGTATCTCATTCTCTCTGCTGTATCTCATCCTCTCCGCTGTATCTCATTCTCTCCGCTGTATCTCATCCTCTCCGCTGTATCTCATCCTCTCTGCAGTATCTCATTCTGTCCGCTGTATCTCATCCTCTCTGCTGTATCTCATCCTCTCTGCTGTATCTCATTCTCTCCGCTGTATTTCATCCTGTCCGCTGTATCTCATCCTCTCTGCTGTATCTCATTCTCTCCGCTGTATTTCATCCTGTCCGCTGTATCTCATTCTCTCTGCTGTATCTCATCCTCTCTGCTGTATCTCATTCTCTCTGCTGTATCTCATTCTCTCTGCTGTATCTCATCCTCTCTGCTGTATCTCATTCTCTCCGCTGTATTTCATCCTGTCCGCTGTATCTCATTCTCTCTGCTGTATCTCATCCTCTCTGCTGTATCTCATTCTCTCTGCTGTATCTCATCCTCTCTGCAGTATCTCATTCTCTCTGCTGTATCTCATCCTCTCTGCTGTATCTCATTCTCTCCGCTGTATCTCATCCTCTCTGCTGTATCTCATTCTCTCCGCTGTATCTCATCCTCTCCGCTGTATCTCATCCTCTCTGCTGTATCTCATCCTCTCTGCTGTATCTCGTCCTCTCTGCTGTATCTCATCCTCTCTGCTGTATCTCATCCTCTCTGCTGTATCTCGTCCTCTCTGCTGTATCTCATCCTCTCTGCTGTATCTCATTCTCTCCGCTGTATCTCATTCTCTCTGCTGTATCTCATCCTCTCTGCTGTATCTCATTCTCTCTGCTGTATCTCATCCTCTCTGCAGTATCTCATTCTCTCTGCTGTATCTCATCCTCTCTGCTGTATCTCATTCTCTCTGCTGTATCTCATCCTCTCTGCTGTATCTCATCCTCTCTGCTGTATCTCATCCTCTCCACTGTATCTCATCCTCTCTGCTGTATCTCATCCTCTCTGCTGTATCTCGTCCTCTCTGCTGTATCTCATCCTCTCTGCTGTATCTCATCCTCTCCGCTGTATCTCATTCTCTCCGCTGTATCTCATCCTCTCCGCTGTATCTCATCCTCTCTGCTGTATCTCATCCTTTCAGCTGTATCTCATCCTCTCCGCTGTATCTCATCCTCTCCGCTGTATCTCATCCTCTCTGCTGTATCTCATCCTCTCTGCAGTATCTCATTCTCTCCGCTGTATCTCATCCTCTCCGCTGTATCTCATCCTCTCTGCTGTATCTCATCCTCTCCGCTGTATCTCATCCTCTCCGCTGTATCTCATCCTCTCCGCTGTATCTCACTCTCTCCGCTGTATCTCATCCTCTCCGCTGTATCTCATCCTCTCTGCTGTATCTCATCCTCTCTGCTGTATCTCATCCTCTGTGCTGTATCTCATTCTCTCCGCTGTATCTCATCCTCTCCGCTGTATCTCATCCTCTCTGCTGTATCTCATCCTTTCAGCTGTATCTCATCCTCTCCGCTGTATCTCATCCTCTCCGCTGTATCTCATACTCTCCGCTGTATCTCATCCTCTCCGCTGTATCTCATCCTCTCCGCTGTATCTCATTCTCTCCGCTGTATCTCATCCTCTCCGCTGTATCTCATCCTCTCCGCTGTATCTCATCCTCTCCGCTGTATCTCATCCTCTCCGCTGTATCTCGTCCTCTCCGCTGTATCTCATCCTTTCTATCGGTGACGTCAGTGACACACTATGGGGCGGGGCTTCCAGCCGGGCAGTGGGCGTGGCTGTGCACTGTGCTTAGGGCGCGCGTTGCGACGGTGACGTCACTCGGGGGCGGGGCTGCGTCAGGTGACGTCGCGGCGGTTGCTGACGTGGCTCTCCTGTCCGGCGCCGGTGGTTCTGTCAGTCGGAAGTTCCCGGAGAGATGGCGGAGCCGCACAAGCAGGACATCGCCGCCATCTTCAAGCGGCTGCGCTCGGTGCCCACGAACAAGGTGAGGAGGAGCGGCTGTGAGCGCCGCCATATGGAGACACCGGGAGCGGCGGGAGGTGCGGGGACACCGGGGCGACAACTCCGAGAGGGAGGCAGGAATTCAGTGTTGTCGGCGAGAGCGTGACGGGATTGTGGGCGGGGCTGACAACTGTCCCCGGAACCACGGAGGGTCGGAGAGCGGCGTCCCCAGAACCACGGAGGGTCGGAGAGCGGCGTCCCCAGAACCACGGAGGGTCGGAGAGCGGCGTCCCCAGAACCACGGAGGGTCGGAGAGCGGCGTCCCCAGAACCACGGAGGGTCGGAGAGCGGCGTCCCCAGAACCACGGAGGGTCGGAGAGCGGCGTCCCCGGAACCGCGGAGGGTCGGAGAGCGGCGTCCCCGGAACCACGGAGGGTCGGAGAGCGGCGTCCCCAGAACCACGGAGGGTCGGAGAGCGGCGTCCCCAGAACCACGGAGGGTCGGAGAGCGGCGTCCCCATAACCACGGAGGGTCGAAGAGCGGCGTCCCCGGAACCACGGAGGGTCGGAGAGCGGCGTCCCCATAACGGCGGTGGGTCGGAGAGCGGCGTCCCCAGAACCACGGAGGGTCGGAGAGCGGCGTCCCCAGAACCACGGAGGGTCGGAGAGCGGCGTCCCCAGAACCACGGAGGGTCTGAGAGCGGCGTCCCCAGAACCACGGAGGGTCGGAGAGCGGCGTCCCCATAACGGCGGTGGGTCGGAGAGCGGCGTCCCCAGAACCACGGAGGGTCGGAGAGCGGCGTCCCCAGAACCACGGAGGGTCGGAGAGCGGCGTCCCCAGAACCACGGAGGGTCGGAGAGCGGCGTCCCCAGAACCACGGAGGGTCGGAGAGCGGCGTCCCCAGAACCACGGAGGGTCGGAGAGCGGCGTCCCCAGAACCACGGAGGGTCGGAGAGCGGCGTCCCCAGAACCACGGAGGGTCGGAGAGCGGCGTCCCCAGAACCACGGAGGGTCGGAGAGCGGCGTCCCCAGAACCGCGGAGGGTCGGAGAGCGGCGTCCCCATAACGGCGGTGGGTCGGAGAGCGGCGTCCCCAGAACGGCGGTGGGTCGGAGAGCGGCGTCCCCAGAACGGCGGTGGGTCGGAGAGCGGCGTCCCCAGAACCTCGGAGGGTCGGAGAGCGGCGTCCCCAGAACCGCGGAGGGTCGGAGAGCGGCGTCCCCGGAACCGCGGAGGGTCGGAGAGCGGCGTCCCCGGAACCGCGGAGGGTCGGAGAGCGGCGTCCGGAACCGCGGAGGGTCGGAGAGCGGCGTCCCCGGAACCGCGGAGGGTCGGAGAGCGGCGTCCCCGGAACCGCGGAGGGTCGGAGAGCGGCGTCCCCGGAACCGCGGAGGGTCGGAGAGCGGCGTCCCCGGAACCGCGGAGGGTCGGAGAGCGGCGTCCCCGGAACCGCGGAGGGTCGGAGAGCGGCGTCCCCGGAACCGCGGAGGGTCGGAGAGCGGCGTCCCCGGAACCGCGGAGGGTCGGAGAGCGGCGTCCCCGGAACCGCGGAGGGTCGGAGAGCGGCGTCCCCGGAACCGCGGAGGGTCGGAGAGCGGCGTCCCCGGAACCGCGGAGGGTCGGAGAGCGGCGTCCCCGGAACGGCGGAGGGTCGGAGAGCGGCGTCCCCGGAACCACGGAGGGTCCCTTTATGTGGCGATTGCTTTAGTCCTGACTCGTTATTTCAGGTCAGGAGCCGATAAGTGACGACATCGGGCCCCACAGATGGGACAAAGGTCCCGGGGACCGGACTACAGAGCAGAGACTGGACCTTTGTCCTCCCCGACCGCTGTTACCGTCCTGGTGCCGCCTCATATGACCTCCTGACCTGAACGTGACGGAGTCCAATAATCCAGACACAGAACGAGAACTGACGGATTACAGGGATTTACAGTGACCATAAACTATGACTGACGCCTGTAATTATTGACTCGTCTATCACCTAGTAATGTATGTCCACAGTGACTGCACCAGCAGAATAGTGAGTGCAGCTCTGGGGTATAATACAGGAGGTAACTCCGGATCAGTAATGTAATGTATGTACACAGTGACTGCACCAGCAGAATAGTGAGTGCAGCTCTGGAGTATAATACAGGAGGTAACTCAGGATCAGTAATGTTATGTATGTACACAGTGACTGCACCAGCAGAATAGTGAGTGCAGCTCTGGGGTATAATACAGGAGGTAACTCAGGATCAGTAATGTTATGTATGTACACAGTGACTGCACCAGCAGAATAGTGAGTGCAGCTCTGGAGTATAATACAGGAGGTAACTCAGGATCAGTAATGTATGTACACAGTGACTGCACCAGCAGAATAGTGAGTGCAGCTCTGGGGTATAATACAGGAGGTAACTCAGGATCAGTAATGTTATGTATGTACACAGTGACTGCACCAGCAGAATAGTGAGTGCAGCTCTGGAGTATAATACAGGATGTAACTCAGGATCAGTAATGTAGTGTATGTACACAGTGACTGCACCAGCAGAATAGTGAGTGCAGCTCTGGGGTATAATACAGGATATAACTCGGGATCAGTAATGTAGTGTATGTACACAGTGACTGCACCAGCAGAATAGTGAGTGCAGCTCTGGGGTATAATACAGGATGTAACTCAGGATCAGTAATGTAATGTATGTACACAGTGACTGCACCAGCAGAATAGTGAGTGCAGCTCTGGAGTATAATACAGGATGTAACTTAGGATCAGTAATGTAATGTATGTACACAGTGACTGCACCAGCAGAATAGTGAGTGCAGCTCTGGAGTATAATACAGGATGTAACTCAGGATCAGTAATGTATGTACACAGTGACTGCACCAGCAGAATAGTGAGTGCAGCTCTGGGGTATAATACATGTATGTTTCCTTCTATATTTCAGGTTTGCTTTGACTGTGGGGCCAAGAACCCGAGCTGGGCCAGTATCACGTACGGCGTCTTCCTGTGCATCGATTGCTCGGGGACGCACCGCTCTCTCGGTGTACATCTCAGCTTCATCAGGTGAGCCATTTTGGGGCGTCTTGTGGACGGAGGACTCGCTGTGCCTGTAGTGGGTTCCTGCATTATCTCCCCATGTGAGCGCTGCTGGTGGTGGATCGGCCCCGGGGCCGTCAGACCTGATAGTTCCGCTCCCCCTGTCAGATATGGCGGCTCCGGTGCTCGCTGTCCTGCGCTGCTCCTGTTTCCCCTTGTACTCTGGGTGATCGGTTTTCCCTGTTGTCTCCGGCTCCTCGCTGATGTTCGGGGCCGTGTGACCCCGACTGACTTCGTTCTTGCTGATGTTTTCTAGATCCACTGAACTGGACTCCAACTGGTCGTGGTTCCAGCTGCGCTGCATGCAGGTCGGGGGCAACACGAATGCGGTGAGTGTCCCGTCTGATCAGAGACGTCCGGACCCCACAGTGCCGAGGTTGCGACCTCCCCCACACACTAATAGGATGAGCCCTTCCTAAGAATCCTATTACCACCCACACAGTGTAATTCCCGTCCCCTCATGTGACCCCTATCAGGGGAGCTAGGGTACGGGGGGCTGTGTGCTGGGGTTCTCATGGGTTGGATTTGAGGTGGGCAGATCATTTTCTCTCGGGGCCACATGAGACTGTGACTGTTGTGGAGGCCAAATTTAATTCTGTGCAGTGTCACCTCCCCGCGCCGTAAGATGGCCCTGCGCAGCCTGCCCGTCACCTCCCTGTGCCGTTAGTTGGCCCTGCACAGCCTGCCCGTCACCTCCCCGTGCCGTTAGTTGGCCCTGCACAGCCTGCCCGTCACCTCCCCGTGCCGTTAGTTGGCCCTGCACAGCCTGCCCGTCACCTCCCCGTGCCGTTAGTTGGCCCTGCACAGCCTGCCCGTCACCTTCCTGTGCCGTTAGTTGGCCCTGCACAGCCTGCCCGTCACCTCCCTGTGCCGTTAGTTGGCCCTGCACAGCCTGCCCGTCACCTCCCCGTGCCGTTAGTTGGCCCTGCACAGCCTGCCCGTCACCTCCCCGTGCCGTTAGTTGACCCTGCACAGCCTGGCCGTCACCTCCCCGTGCCGTTAGTTGGCCCTGCACAGCCTGCCCGTCACCTCCCCGTGCTGTAAGATGTCCCTGCACAGCCTGCCTGCTGCCCCGCGTGTCACCTCCCCGCATGTGGCCTTCCTGTGCCGTAAGAATGCTCTGCACAGCCTGCCCACTGCCCCTCGTGTCGCCTCGCCGCATTTGGTCTCCCCACGCCGTAAGATGGCACTGCACTGCATGCCCGCCACCCTGTGTGTAGCCTCCTCGCGCAGTAAGATGGCCCTGCCCGTCGACTCCCCGCGTTTGGCCTCCCCACGCCGTAAGATGTCACTGCACAGCCTGTCCTCTGCCTCGTGTGTCACCTCCACTTGCAGTAAGATGGCCTGGTGCAGCCTGCCCATTGCCTCCCTGCGCAGTAAGATGGCCCCGCACAGCCTGCCCATTGCCTCCCTGCGCAGTAAGATGGCCCTGCACAGCCTGTCCGTCGACTCCCCGCGTTTGGCCTCCCCACGCCGTAAGATGCCACTGCACAGCCTGTCCGCTGCCTCGTGTGTCGCCTCCACTCGCTCTAAGATGGCCTGGTGCAGCCTGCCCATTGCCTCCCTGCACAGTAAGATGGCCCCGCACAGCCTGCCTGCCTCCCTGCGCAGTAAGATGACCTCGCACAGCCTGCCCGCCGCCCTGTGTGTTGCCTCCCCGCGTAGAAAAATGGCCCCGCACAGCCTGCCCGCCGCCCTGTGTGTTGCCGCCCCGCACAGCCTGACCGCCGCCCTGTGTGTTGCCTCCCAGCGCAGTAAGATGGCCCCGCACAGCCTGCCCGCCGCCCTGTGTGTTGCCTCCCCACGCAGTAAGATGTCCCCGCACAGCCTGCACGCCACCCCGTGTCGCCTCCCCGCACAGTAAGATGGCCTTGCATAGCCTGCCCGCCACCCCGTGTCACCTCCCCGCGCAGTAATATGGCCCTGCCCATTGCCTCCCTGCGCAGTAAGATGGCTCTGCACAGCCTGCCCATCGCCGCCCTGCACAGCCTGCCCGCCGCCCCGTGTGTCGCCTCCCCGCGCAGTAAGATGACCCCGCACAGCCTGCCTGCCGCCCTGTGTGTTGCCGCCCTGCACAGCCTGCCCGCCGCCCTGTGTGTTGCCTCCCCGCGCAGTAAGATGGCCCCGCACAGCCTGACCGCCGCCCTGTGTGTTGCCTCCCCACGCAGTAAGATGTCCCCGCAGAGCCTGCCCGCCGCCCCGCACAGCCTGCACGCCACCCCGTGTCGCCTCCCCGCACAGTAAGATGGCCTTGCATAGCCTGCCCGCCACCCCGTGTCACCTCCCCGCGCAGTAATATGGCCCTGCCCATCGCCTCCATGCGCAGTAAGATGGCTCTGCACAGCCTGCCCATCGCCTCCCTGCGCAATAAGATGGCCCTGCACAGCCTGCCCGCCGCCCCGTGTGTCGCCTCCCCGCGCAGTAAGATGGCCCTGCATAGCCTGCCTGCTGCCCCGTGTGTCTCCTTCCCGCGCAGTAAGATGGCCCTGCCCGCCGCCCCGTGTGTTGCCTCCCTGCGCAGTAAGATGGCCCCGCATAGCCTGCCTGCCACCCCACGTCTCCTCCCCGCGCAGTGAAATGGCCCCGCACAGCCTACCCACCGCCCCGTGTGTCGCCTCCACGCGCAGTAAGATGACCCCACACAGCCTGCCCGCCGCCCCGTGTGTCGCCTCCCCACGCTGTAAGATGGCCCTGCCCATCGCCTCTCCGCGCAGTAAGTTGGCTCTGCAAAGCCTGCCCATCGCCTCCCCACGCAGTAAGATGGCCCTGCACAGCCTGCCCCCCACAACAATGTAGTGGGATGTTATTCAGAGCCAAATCCCCCCTTCCACACACAGGTGCACAGTGGGCCGGCCGTGCGTGGTCATAAAGCTGCTCTGCTAGCCCCGGTTTCCTGGCTGTGCTGCTCTGCTGCATCGTGTACTGACGGGCCGGCCCGGTGGTGCTGGAGGAGCTCTCGTTCCATCACTGCATTCCTCAGTATCCGCAGATACCGGTGACCCTGGGACGCCAGCAGGGGGCGGCAGCGTGCGGAGGACACCATTGTTCCCAGTCCTGTCGCGGCTTGCATTAGACCATGTGTACATCGGGCCTCCTCTTACGACGCTCACGTTGATACACCTTGGTCGGCGCCGTGTGCGGCCTGGTATTTTGCATGGGACTGATCGCTTGGGTTTTCTCTCCTGCAGACGGTTTTCTTCCGGCAGCACGGCTGCTCCACGAATGACACCAACGCCAAATACAACAGCCGCGCCTCCAACCTGTACAGAGAGAAGATAAAGACCCTTGCCACGCAGGCCACCAGGAAGCACGGCACCGACGTAAGTGTATGCCGTAAGACGGCTGCAGTACCCACGTCTGCCACCTGAGGGCAGCCTCCATCTGACATGTCTGTATTAATGGCAGCTCTGGATCGACGGCTCCGGGGCCCCACCGCTGTCCCCCAAGGAGAAGGAGGAGGACTTCTTTGCATCTCACGTCGAGGTATGAGGGCTATTTTGTATGTTGGACTGTAAAATACCGTGATCTACTCCAGTGTGTGTCCGATGACTTCCTACTAATCCGGAATATGCATCACATTGTGGATTAAAGGTCTTCTCCTTTCTCACGCAGCATGTCAGTAATCCGGACTGGGAAGAGCCGCCGACTGCAGATGAGCTGTTAACCCCGAATGTTCAGCAGCCCATCGTCCCTGATGGCAAAGAAGGTAATGGGCAGTCCCATGTAAATTCTGTAGACAGCATAGATCTTATTCTGTTTGCTGCCCTTAAATGTGACCTGCTGTAACCCCCGGGATCAGAGGACCCCTTTAACTCCTTGATGGAGGCTTCCTTGATCTTATGCTTAACCCTCTGATTATCTCTGGGTTTGTCACCTGATTGGGGTCACAAGAGAGATCGTGACTGTTCTGGAGGCCAAACTTACTGTGCTGAAATATGTCACCTTCCTGCAGCCCCTACCACCGCGCAGCATGTCGTCTTCCCGCAGCCCTTACCACCACGCAGCATGTCGTCTTCCCGCAGCCCTTACCACTGCGCAGCGTGTCGTCTTCCTGCAGCCCCTACCACCGCGCAGCATGTCGTCTTCCCGCAGCCCTTACCACCACGCAGCATGTCGTCTTCCCGCAGCCCTTACCACCGCGCAGCATGTCGTCTTCCTGCAGCCCCTACCACCGCACAGCATGTCGTCTTCCCGCAGCCCTTACCACTGCGCAGCGTGTCGTCTTCCTGCATCCCTTACCACCGCGCAGTATGTCGTCTTCCCACATCCCTACCACCGCTCAGTATGCAGTCTTCCTGCAGTCCCTACCATTGCGCAGCATATTGTCTCCCCTGGATTATTAATTATGTGGAAAAAAAGTACCCCCGCTTAGAAAATGGGTTCCCAGTCACTGAGTGATGTGCCGGACGTCTGCAGGTAACTGGGATATTTCTTGTGTTCAGTTTCAGGTGGTCTGGATTCGGGGCCGAGCGTCGACTGTCTCAGCATGTCCCCCAAGGCGGCACTAGGTAAGCCCTCTCCTCCGCCTCCTGCGACGCCTCCTTGCGGGAAATTCGGCATATAGATCTCCTGATGCCTCATTGATGTAGGTGATGTCAGCAGTCCCCTGTGGGCACAGCGGAAATCTGATGTCATCGCCTGGATCTATGACATCACAGAGATCGTTTTGTTTGGGTTTCTGGACTTAGTGTCGCTGTGTTATCCAACCCAAAATCCCAGCAACTCTTCAAAGGGGGCTCTGAGCCCGTGTCGCCCCCTTGTGGTCATGTCGCGCTCATGTAAACCTGTCTTGTCTGTTTTTTATCTTCCATGTTGCAGCTGACTCAGTGTCTGCAGGAAGCGCTGCACCTGCCAAAGGTGATCCTCCTCTTGTTACCTGCAGCTTCAGCCGCTTCCTCCTCCTGGTGGTCTGTGCTCTCCTCCTCCGCACCTCCCCACAATACTCCGCATGCCCGTAATCCTCCACAGCCAAATGGTCCAACCCATTAAGCTTCTTAAAGTGCCGCTGCAGTTTGACATTGTCGCGGCCCTTTACATAAGCTCAGCCAGGAATTGGTGGAGAAACTCCTCTACGCATCTCCATCCTTTCTTGCATGTAATTATGAAATTCCTTTAATCCGGCTTTCAAGAGACCAGATTCCGGAGAGAATGACTGCTGCAGATGTTGGGGTGACCATATTTATATCTCCCAGATATTATACAGATTGATCTATGACTGATAATCCGGCGCCCATTGATGTCAGATTAAAGGAATTTTAATGGTCAATTCTGCTTTTAGGCACATCACTATACCAATTAAAATGTTTTTCGGTGATAGATCTCTACTGTTGTGTCATGGTGATCACATCGGTGGGGGACCGCTATGGGGTCCTCACTCGCTCCAATAATAAGAACACCTGTTATCTGCAATATAAAAAAGGGCGAGTGGATCCACATTTGGTTTCTATATTTGGGGGCGTTGTTACCCTTAAAAGGCCCACACATGGGGTCTTCCTGTTTTCTGCGAATGGAGCAGAATTGCTTTTAATGAGGCGTCCTGCATCGTACAGATGGAATTTGTGTTTAGATTTCACACCATTTTTGAGATAACCGCTTGCAGTTAGTGAATGATGAGCAATTTTTTTATTTTTTTTTTTAAACATTCAGAGGCTGGATTTTCATATTTGGCATAATCCCATTCACTGACAGCAAGAAGAGATTTTGGTGAAGAATTGATCCATAACGTGTATTAAAAACTACAAAACAGAGTTCGGGGGCTGACACCTGTTTTTTCTGAAAGTGGTCGATTTTTCAGACGCTTACATAGCTGCCAGGGGTGACGTCGACTGTCCCTAATCAGACCGATATCCGGGACTTCCTTGCTGTGAAGAGCTGCTGCAATTCTGCTCTGTGGCTGCAATTTTATTCTGTGACCAGCAGGTGTCGCTGTTGCAGAAGTAAACTTTGAGTCAATGGTGCTGGCCAGTGCAGTGGAATCGCAGCGTGCCGTTCTGCTTCACCGGCCCTGTACACACCCTCACACTTCCAAACGTGAAGTTTTTTTTTCTTTGGCTGATTCCATTAGAAATGAATGGCTGCCCTGTGTAATTCCTGCATGCCACTGCGCAGACTGATGATGGCCGATCGTCCCTGTCCGTGTCGGTTGCGGGTTGTTAATCGTTATGTTTTTGCTTGCAGAGGTCAGTTCACTGATCAAGAAAAAGCCAGGGCCAGCTAAGAAAGGGGTAAGAAGACGTTTGAGGTTCATTACCTAGTTCCATCATTTCAAACATCACCAGGCATGTGTTGTACTTCAGAGCTGCATTCCTAATTCTGTTGGTTGGAAACGGTAAACATGCTGAGCTCCCAATAGAAATACGTTTTCAAAATATAAGCGACTGTACAGTGCCAGGTATAGATTTATGATGAATAATGAAGCATGCTGGGAGAGTTCTGCTCTGAAGCCTGCAGAGTTCTAAACGCAGCTCGGTAAATGTGCAGTAATATAAATGGACATGTATGCCATAGCTATAGGTGCTGTTAAAGGTAACGGTGTCGTCTTGTAACACCTCTTCATGTTGCAGCTTGGGGCCAAGAAGGCCGGTCTGGGGGCCCAGAAAGTGAGCAGCAAGAGCTTCAGCGAAATCGAGAAACAAGCCCACGCCGTAGACAAGATAAAGGAGCAGGAGATGACGAACGCGAGCAAGAAATCCGAAGAGCCCATGTGAGTACAGCAGCGAACCCCTGCAGAATAGCGAGTGTAGCTCCGGAGTATAATCCAGTATATGGAGGTAGTGCAGCTTCTATAACCTTCCTTCCTACCTCTTTAAACCAGTGTCTCCTCCTTGCGTCTGGCTTACAAGGATCTGGAAATACAAAAGCAGAAAGATGAAGAGAAGCTGAAGAATCTACCTGCAAAAAAGAAAGCTGAAGCAGAGCGGCTCGGGATGGGTTTTGGAAATCGAAGGTAAGACTCGTAAATTTTGCACTATGCACTTTTTTTGCTTCAAAGCTGCTCTATGTGAGGAACAGGTGCAAGATATGAAAGGCTATCATTAGAGTCCTTACTTTGATATAGATATTGTTGCACTTTTCCCTTCACTTTTGGCCCATAGTGGTAATATGTTAATATAACAGCCCTAGAAGCAGTTGTATTATCTTTTTGTTACTACCAGTACTCAAATATTAGAATTGAATATATCATTTTACAAATTATTACATATATTGATACTTTCAATGTCCGAAACTGCTCCTCTTGTTTTTAATTATTATTTGTGTATTGTTGGTGTCAATAAAAAATATTTTTGAATTTTTATATACTTTTTCTTCAATTATTTATTTTCAAGTAGTTTTTTTTGATTGGTTTAAAAATTTGTGTATCTGCTTGAAGCTTATTTATTGCTACTTTGGGATATTTTCCTTGTCGGATTAAACCGTAAATTGGAGATTTATCCATTTAGTAGAGTGACTCTACCCCCCCCCCCACATGAAGAGGTACTCTGAGTCACAGTGTGTGTGGGGGTGTGTGTGTGTGGGGGGGGGGTATATATATATGTTGGTGCCTGTTTGTTGCCCCCATTACGGTCCCTTTCTTCACATTGCACATTTGGTCACTTTTCTCTTAGTCCTACCTCACCTTGTAACTACATGCAGAGGTATACTTATTTGAAGGGGGTGATACATGGGGGGCTCTGTATTTACCTCTGATAACATAGACCCTTCCGTCTCTGTCCTCAGTGGGATCTCCCATTCTGTCTTATCCGAAATGCAGACCATTGAGCAGGAAGCCCCCAGGGCCGCCAAACCCAAGAAAGTTTATCAAGATGACGCCCAGGACGACTTCTTCTTCAGCGGCACCAGCAGCTCCCGGTCTCGGTAAGATATTACTAGCGATGTAAGGCAGTGTTTCCTTAGAGCCAGATGACTCCAGCCTGCAGCTAATAAACAGGGAGGCTCCTGGGCTTAGATCACCAGGGGTGACTGACAGGGCATTACTGTAGAGAACGGCAGCAGAGCAAGTGCTGATCCCGGCTGCTGCAGCACGTGGATTGTGCAGTCAGTCCCATCTGCAGCATCTAGGAGGTATTTACCGTATATATTTTAGTTTGTTTTTGACTTTTTTCCCCTCCACTCGCTATGCGCAGATACCGGGACGACCCACCCGAGCCGGTCAGCAGTTCATTCCTGAGCTGGGACGAGCGATCCGACGATGACTGGAAGAAGGAAACGACCAGTACCAACTACGACACAACCCTCAGCTCCAAGACCAGCAGCTACGACGACCGGTACGTCCATCGTGCAGCCGGCAGAATTGTGAATGCAGCTCTGGATGTGATTACAGAATTCCACACACAAAATGTTATGAGGCTCTTCTGGAGTTAAATTTTTCATATGATTGGTTAGTTTCTGACCTCCGGACCCCCGTAAGTCACAGATAAGACCAGGGCTGTACGTACGATGCTGTGCCTGAATGATGCTCCTGTCAGCACCGCTGTCCGTCCTGTGTAGGGGTCCAGATGTTTCATTCCTAATATCTTCGGAAAATGTTCCTCACTCGCTTGTAACTTTACCTTTTAAGAACTTTTGTTCTTCGTCTTTAGCCCAGCGACTCGTCGTAAGCCCGATCTGGATCCCGGTCCAGTTTCAAATGACGCCCAGAAAAAATTTGGCAACGCAAAAGCGATTTCCTCTGACATGTTCTTTGGGAAACAAGACAGCGCGGATGTGAGTATAATAACATCGCTTGTTAAAGGGGCAGAGAGAATATTATGTATCCATATACAGGGAGCTCCCCCTAGTGGTGGCTGCAGACAGAATCTTATCATGTATTTCTGTATACAGGGAGCTCCCCCTAGTGGTGGCTGCAGACAGGGTCTTATCGTGTATCTCTGTATACAGGAAGCTCCCCCTAGTGGTGACTGCAGACAGGATCTTATCATGTATCTCTGTATACAGGAAGCTCCCCCTAGTGGTGGCTGCAGACAGAATCTTATCATGTATCTCTGTATACAGGGAGCTCCCCCTAGTGGTGGCTGCAGACAGGATCTTATCATGTATCTCTGTATACAGGAAGCTCCCCCTAGTGGTGACTGCAGACAGGATCTTATCATGTATCTCTGTATACAGGGAGCTCCCCCTAGTGGTGGCTGCAGACAGGATCTTATCATGTATATCTGTATACAGGGAGCTCCCCCTAGTGGAGGCTGCAGACAGAATCTTATCATGTATCTCTGTATACAGGGAGCTCCCCCTAGTGGTGACTGCAGACAGGATCTTATCATGTATCTCTGTATACAGGGAGCTCCCCCTAGTGGTGGCTGCAGACAGGATCTTATCATGTATCTCTATATACAGGGAGCTCCCCCTAGTGGTGGCTGCAGACAGGATCTTATCATGTATCTCTGTATACAGGGAGCTCCCCCTAGTGGTGATTGCAGACAGAATCTTATCATGTATATCTGTATACAGGGAGCTCCCCCTAGTGGTGGCTGCAGACAGGATCTTATCATGTATCTCTATATACAGGGAGCTCCCCCTAGTGGTGGCTGCAGACAGGATCTTATCATGTATCTCTGTATACAGGGAGCTCCCCCTAGTGGTGGCTGCAGACAGGATCTTATCATGTATCTCTGTATACAGGGAGCTCCTCCTAGTGGTGGCTGCAGACAGGATCTTATCATGTATCTCTATATACAGGGAGCTCCCCCTAGTGGTGGCTGCAGACAGGATCTTATCATGTATCTCTGTATACAGGGAGCTCCCCCTAGTGGTGGCTGCAGACAGTCTCCTCATGTATCCTCTGTATCGCGGCCGCTCTCACCTCAGCCTTTGAGTGGTTATACTATGTGCCTCGTGCCTTATGATGGGTGATTGTTCTTTGGCTCCGGTGACTTTCTCGCTGTATTCACCTTTCTGTCCTCTCCTTGCCCAGTATGAAGCTCGGTCTCGGCTGGAGAGACTCTCGGGCAGCGCGTCCATCAGCTCCGCCGACCTGTTTGATGAGCAGAAGAAGCAGCCGTCAGGTACCCGATGCCGCGCCCCAGTCGGCACTCTCCTGCGTATAGTGGATAATGTGGGGGTCTCCACCTTCCCTCAGTCCAACTGGAGAGAAGGATCACGAGGGGGCGCTATACATCCCCATCACTAATGACTGCTGCTGGTCACAACGGTGTGACGTCTTATTGACATATTTCCATTTGCTTTACAGCAAATTACAGTCTGTCCAGCGTCATGCCGTCCGCCCCCGACATGGCCAACTTCAAGCAAGGGGTGAAGTCTGTGGCCGGGAGACTCTCTGTGCTCGCCAATGGCGTCATGACCACTATCCAGGTAAGATATCTGTCAGGAGAACAGTGTGTGATTCCCAGCCTGCATTATCCTCCAGAGCTGCACTCACTATTCTGCTGGTGCAGTCACTGTGTACATACATTACATTACTGATCCTGAGTTACATCCTGTATTATACTCCAGAGCTGCACTCACTATTCTGCTGGTGCAGTCACTGTGTACATACATTACATTACTGATCCAGAGTTACATCCTGTATTATACCCCAGAGCTGCACTCACTATTCTGCTGGTGCAGTCACTGTGTACATTCATTACTGATCCTGAGTTACCTCCTGTATTATACTCCAGAGCTGCACTCACTATTCTGCTGGTGCAGTCACTGTGTACATACATTACATTACTGATCCTGAGTTACATCCTGTATTATACCCCAGAGCTGCACTCACTATTCTGCTGGTGCAGTTGCTTTGTACATGCTTATGTTCTTCTTTTGCAGGACCGTTATGGATCATAACCTCGTCCCTCCTCAGATAGAAGTCGCTTTTGGTGCGTTGCCGGGGGTCCCGTTTGTCGTGCCCCCTCCTCGGAGGCGGTGAAGGATATGGGCGG
Source organism: Ranitomeya imitator (assembly GCF_032444005.1). Classification (NCBI taxonomy): domain Eukaryota; kingdom Metazoa; phylum Chordata; class Amphibia; order Anura; family Dendrobatidae; genus Ranitomeya; species Ranitomeya imitator. Next base: position 11,635,779 of record NC_091285.1, read on the forward strand.
TACCTCGGTGTCCCTGCTTGGCAGGAAGGGAAACCCGTACACATTCTTTGTGCCTTTAATAATTAGCTGCAGTGCATTGTGGGAATGTATGCGCTCTTTGTTTTTTACTTTGATCTCTAATAATCTGGTTGATCGGCCATCGCCCCTCAGACCTGGAACTCTTAGGCGCCCCTTTAAGACGTATCCTAAGGAGACGGTGTGCGCCGACCCAGCAGATGTTCTGGGCTTAGAAGCCGATCTGTGTAATTTTTAATTGAGAATTTAAGTTAAAAAAAAAATTTCCTTTAATCCGTTGGAATGAAACATTCCGGATTATCAGACGTTTGCACGGAATTAGATTGAGTTGAGGTGAAGATGAAACACTAAAGTAATATTTGTCACAGCCCCAACAGGTCGTCAGACTATCTGGATTATCAGATGCCGGATTAAAGGAATTGTGCTGTATATAATGTCTGTAGGGTACACGCAATGTTGGTTCCGGATTATTGGATTGTAGGTTAAATTGGGCAGACGCATGGATCCTAAATATAATCCTGTGGTCAGTCATGGATCCGGATTATAGGATGCCGGATTACTGGACGTGTATGTGGGTAAGATTTGTGCTAGGTTAGGGGATTATTGTGCGGTGTCGTGGGGCTGCACGGAACAAGGTGAATGGTCCTCCGGTATACGGCAAGATCCGCCCTGTGTATATACGGTATACGCGGTGTGGCATGGACCCGCCGCCCGTGTGATCTATAGTCATTGCTCACATTGGATGCCGATGATCAGGGGGCCGGAGTTACTCCACCAAAACACACAAACATTACTCTTAAAGGTTACAGTTTATGGTGGGAGATGAAGGGTTAAAATTGGGGGTAGGACTTACATCTGTAGTGGAGAACCTGGGACCAGACGACCACCTCTCTGTGACCAGAGCATCAGACTGATTCCCAGCAGCAGACGACAGCAAAGCCGACGCAGCTTTGGATGTGACTGGAGCATAAATCACGGCGCACCTCGGTATGAACATGGTTTTGTACCTTTTATGCACAATGACAATCAGAGGTGGCGCTTAGGTTTCCACTCTCACTTAAGATTTTTTTTTTTTCTTTAGGAAGTTAACTTAATTGTAAAAATTTTTGGATTCGTCAGTGAATGGAGCAGAAATTTGCTGTGTTTTAGACAGCAATATAACTACATTCGTAGAAAAGTGATGGGTGTGTGTGTTTTTTTTTTGTTTTTTTTTCCCCCCCTCTTTTTGTTTATTTGTCTAGTTTGTTAATCCCCACGCCAAGTCTCTTTGTAATAATTTGTATTCCAGAATAAACTTTACATTACAACAAGATGGTTGACTGGGTCTGTTCTTAAATGAGCACCGCCCCTTTAAAAAGCAGCTTTAACCAGAGTTTGTTTTTAATTTTTATCATTCTTACTTTTCCCCTGAGTATTCTGATTTTTATTTTTTTTAAATCCACCATACAGTTCCGGAGATATGACACTTTTTATGTAGCGCTACTTTTTGTTGGTACCGCAGGGGCGGTGCTTAAGGTAATTATGCGGCGCTGCCTCTGGGTACGCCCCCATGGAATCCTGTGAACTAGGTTTGCTTATATCTCTGGAACCGTATGACGGATTTGAAAAACGAAAAAAGCGGAAAAATCAAGGGAGGAGATGCAGTAACATTTGGGCACATTTATGTATAATAAAAAAAAAGTATTAGAACGAAGTGTCAATTAATAACCAGAACTCGCAGCTGTAACATCCCCTAATAGACCAAGTTGGTAACCTGTAGCTCTCCATTATTTGTAAGAGGACAAATCCCGCCGTGTTGGGAGGAAACCCATATACTGGAGCCTCCTATAGCACAAAGAGTATATGATACATACGTATGGTCAGAAGTACAGGAGACATGATTCAAGAGCGTCACTGAACAACGTAAAGGCTTGTGGTTTCTACCTTCTATCGCCTAGTGTATTATCTCCTTGACAAATGACGGAGGACAGGCGTCATTAACCACGCGGATTTAAAAATACATTATTCTCTACCTTTTGTAGATGTCCATTATTCCATCTTTGTGCCATTGAAAGGTGATACCGAGAGCTCGGTGCTGGGCTCGGTGCCACCTTGTGTCTTGTTTCTCCAGCACACACTGATACGCTGCAGTACAAATGTTTGGTTTGTAAAGGAAACATTATCCCCCTACCACCTGTGAGCTGCCGCTTATATTTCCACATCCCCCTAATCAGTCACCTGCAAACGAGTCTGGCTGTCGCCCGAGCGGAGATAAGCGGCGGCTCAAGGGGAGTGGAGAGAGCGCCCTGAAGCACACAATTGTTTCATAGTCTACTCAGTATGACTTTTAGCTATTCATCTAAATGTATCTGTGCCTTTAATACTTGAATGAGAAATGTATCTAAACTAGGGTTCAGCAATAAGATGCGCAGGACCTTGGTCCAGTGGCCGCTGGATTTTAGCCCTGCAAACCACCTATCTTCTGGGAACATCTGCGCCTTTTCTGACCCAGCATATCATCATGCATTTGTGGCTCCACAAGGACTATGCTGCATTGGGTCTACTAATTTAAAGAGACACGGGGAAGCCAGCAGGTAGGAGGAGGTTTGCAGGATTTTGGCAACTGGACCAGTCCTCTGAATGTTTTTGATCAACTCTAATCTAAATGTCATGGGTTATCATGCCCCCATCTGATAAACCGTGTCCCCTGTCTATCCTAATGCTACTTTGTCTTTAAATAAAAAATGTTTCTTGTAAAATGAAAGCAGTTGTATATTTTTTTTTTTCAAATTGGCTAGATTTGTCTCTTTCATTTAGATATATTTCACGTTATAAATCATATATATATTTTCATGTAGTTTTCGGCAAAGGGTACAGCAATGGGCTCCTGATTTACCCCTAATGATATTAACTTCTGTATGGGAGCTTTTTGAGATGACTGAATATCAGATCCTCCCCTCCATAATAAAGAGATTAGCCTTAGGCTTCTATACATAATACATGACTTCTGATCATACGGTCTACTGAATCCATTATCTAGCCTGTAATGTGTGAAACAAATTAGTTTGTGTAGCCACTATCCTCAACATCACTTAGCACATCTGTTCAGGTGTATGTCACTTGGGCACACAATGAATTTCCCTTTTAGTTTTGACATGGGATGCATAGATGTGCACTTGGTTTATCCCAAGTGATATTAAACTATATAATGGAGCTTTTCAGGACAAGTAGAGACATCCCCTTGCCCCAAAAAATATTCATATATTTTTAAACATAATATAAAAGTGTGGAGAGATGGGGGAGGGTGAGGGGGGTCAGAAGGTCTCCTGGACCACTAGCTGAAACCGCATGGACCAGGGATCATCCCACTGAATGCCTGCTCTCCTTTCACGTGGGCTTAACGCTACACAGAAAACAGGGGGAGGGTAAAGCAGTGTGGCAATACTTTATTGAACCAGAAAACGGGCAGATGACATGTAGAACAGTCACAGCAAAATACCTAAGATGGGTACACATTAGAGTCTCGCCCTTCCGCTGACTCGCCGGAATAAGAGCAGCTGTTACTTCCAGGTGGACTACCAACCCCTCTGTGATACATACAGAGAAGAGATAACGACAGTCTTTGGAAGATGACAGTCCATTCAGGTATAAGGCCAGTTGACCGGAGGGTCACAGCCTGGCTTCTCTGAACATCTCCATGGAGCCAGGTGACTGAAGGAACCCATTCCGGGATTTCACAAACGTATCCATGGTTCAGCGATGGTCAATGGAGCAGATCTGTATTCTTCCAGCTGGTGCCAAGGTCCCCTTAGCTGGCATTCTGAAGAATAATAAATCTGTGTGCCTCATGATGGAGCCGTGATGTCTTGGCTGCTGAACTGGAGAGAGTCTCTGGTCCTTTGAATGTCTTGGCTGAATCTGTGTCTCATACAGAGGCATATAACCAATTTTTATAGATAACAAGCGCCCTTCATTCAGTAGTCACAGTTGGAATGGTGACAAGATCAACTCGCATTATTTGATTATTTAATTTATTTGCATAGTTTTTCCTCCTATTTTTAAAAGTCAACAAACTAGCTGGCCTGGACAATACAATCAACATATCAGCAAACATCATTGTTTCGTGACTCTTTATCGCTCGTCATCCAGGATAAGAACACAATGTTACAACAAATTCTTAACTTACAAGTCAATATTACAAGCATACACAAACAAAAGTCTGTTTTCTTTGACGCCCATGAAGGCACCACGGAGAGAAGGGGATCCGCCCACCAAGCACAGGAAACCTACAGATAAAAAGGTGGTACCTCTCTCCCGTATTAGTTGGTTTCCTGTCCTTGATGGGAGACCTACAGACTTACCGACAGAAAGACGTCGTGGGATTTCGGGGCCAATTAGTCCTACTCAGGCAGCTGGGGTCTCCCTGCCTCGGCTGGTGTGGTGACCCAAAGCGCCACCGCTGGGGCTAGTGGGCCTTTAGGGTGTGCGGGTGGATTTGCGGCCACCTCCCCAGGTAAGATACCTGCAGCAACGACAACATCTAAGGGGGTCCCTCTGTGGTTGGGGGGGGAGTGGCGCGGCTCCCTCCTGAGCGTCAGCCTGCACACTGCAGAAAGCCGGGAGTTCCAGTGTGCAGAGTCCCGCGTGTCATGCGCTGCGCCATTTTTTATTTGACTGCGCGTGCGTGGGATTTGGCTGAGATTCTAGCGATGCAGGCCATTGCGCATGCTCCGACTGCAGCAGAGCGCTATCTGCACAGGCACAGGAAGAGAAAGGTTGCCCAAGTCAGGCGCTTTGGTGGGCTTAACCAAGCATCATGAGCGACCTAAAGGCATCACCCCTCTCAAAATCGCCACCATCACCAGTGTCGCAGCAGCAGCAAAAGCGATGACAGCAAAAAGGACACCAAGATGTTACCGATAAAGAACGCCAAAGGTCTCTGCATAGCAAGGAGTCCAGTACAGCGTCCAGCAAAAGGACAGATGCAGAGCATCCCCAACCGGTATTTATGGGTCCATAAGGTGGTAAGTGATCTCCGTGAAAGTCAGTGACAGTAAGGACATATTTGTCTTTCTTGCTTTAGGGGAACAAAAGCTTAGGCAAATCTAAGCATAGGATTTGTGCCCTTTGTAGAGAAGACCTTCCGACTACCTGGGAGAAAAGGCTTTGTAGCGCGTGTGTACAACAGACAGTATCCGAAGGGCTTCCCTGGTTCGCAGCCGACCTCAAAACCCTGATAAAAAAATCAGGTGGAAGACTCCTTTAGATCCCTAAAAGGCGGTAAAAAGGGGAGGAAGACTAGACACAGGTCCCCATCTCCTGGGTCTAATATCACGGATAGTGATGATATGGACTCAGATACATCTAACTCCTCTTCTTCTTCATCATCCTCTTCTTCCTCTGGGGGTCACAGTTGTTTTCCCTTGGAAGACACAGATGACCTCAATAAAGCGGTTAGAAGCCCCTAAAGTAAATGTCGCCATAGCTAAGGCATCAAAGAAATTCGCCCTCCCATTTGAGGACATGGGGAGGTCTTGAAAGATCCCATGGACAAAAAGGCGGAAGCCTTTCTCAAAAGTTCCTGGGAAGCAGCTGGGGGAGGTCTAAAGCCGGCAGTCGCCGCCGCATGTACATCCCGTTCATTAATGGTATGGTTAGACCAACTGGAAGGCCAGCTAAAAGGGAAATCATCCCAGGACTCCATAGTAAACACCTTGCCGGTGATCAGGGGGGCAGCCGCTTTCTTAGCAGATGCTACTGCCTATTCAATCAGGTTGGCTGCTAGGTGGCCAGTTTTTTCTAACGCGGCTAGGCGCGCCCTCTGGCTTAAGTGTTGGCCAGGGGACCTGCAGACAAAATCCAAATTGTGTACCATCCCCTGTGAGGGCAAATTCTTATTTGGCTCCACCTTAGATGACATCTTCGAAAAGGCGGGGGATAAAAAGAAATCCTTTCCCTCCCTGGGTTTCCCTTCCTACAGAAGACCCTTTCGGAGCAAGAGGTTTTTCCGAAGGAAGCTGGAGAAAAACCAAAAAAAGTGGAAGGATAAGAGAAACAAGAATAAAGGATTCTTGTTCAATAAGAGCCCCAGTGACAACAAAAAACCTTCCCAATTAATGTTTGCCCCAGGTGTGGGGAAGACTGTCCCTCTTTCTCTCGGCCTGGGAGAAAATTACCTGCAGTCCATGGAACCTGAACATAATAAAATCGGGACTGAAACTGACATTTATCAAACCCCCTCGTCCCTCCTTTATGGTGACATCGCCAAGATCTTAAGGAGAGGAGCAACTGGCATTGGAAAACGAGGTCATTGGACTAGTGAACAAGGGGGTTCTCCTAGAAGTTCCCCCCCCCCCCAAGAAAAAGGGCAAGGATATTATTCCCCACTGTTCCTGAGGAAAAAGCCGGAAGGGTCATACAGGACTATCATAAACTTAAAAAAAACTAAACAAATACCTAGAGGTTCAAGATGGAAACAATAAAGACATCTATAAAAATGCTGTTTCCTCTGTGTTTCATAGTAGTCCTGGACCTGAAGGACGCTTACTATCACGTCCCTATCCACAGAGATCACCAAAAGTTTCTCAAGATAGCAGTTCACATCAGGCGGGTGTTAAACCACTTTCAATTTTCAGCCCTCCCCTTCGGGCTAGCCATAGCTCCAAGAGTATTCACCAAGCTAGTTGCAGAGGTAATGGCTCACCTGAGGGAACAGGGCACACTGTTCTTGCCATACCTAGACCTTTTGGTAATCGGCTCCTCTCCCCAACACTGCAGCAAACAATTAGAGGCAATAATGGACTCTCTAGAAAAGCTGGACTGGCTGATAAACTTAAAAAAATCCAGGTTATTACCATCCCAAATCCAAGAATATCTGGGTCTTACTCTAGACTCCGTAAAACAGGAATGCCGCCTTCCTGCGGAAAAAATACAAAAAATATCGGGGCTGGTGTCCAAAATGCAAGATCTCCCCTCCATAACCCTCCGCCAAGCCATGTCCCTCTTGGGATCCACGACATCATGTATCCCTGCAGTCCAATGGGCTCAGCTACATTCGAGAGACCTTCAATGGCAAATCTTGTCAGAAGAAGTCTCTCTAAAAGGGAATTTAGAAGGTCGGTTCAGTTTATCTCCGCACACAACTCAGGCACTAAACTGGTGGACATCGCAAAGCAATCTTTCCCAGGGGGTCCCGTGGGTAACTCCAATTTCAAAAAATAGTAACCACGGACGCAAGCAAGCGGGAGGGGGGCTCATCTGAACGACCTATTAGCCCAAGATACTTGGCCACCGACTCTAGCAAAAGAATCTTCCAACATAAAAGAACTAGTGGCGGTCAAGTTTGCACTACTGGAGTTCTTGGGGCCCCTTCACTCCCACCATGTCAGGATTATGTCAGACAACAGGGTAGTGATAGCGTACCTGAATCACCAAGGGGGTACTCGCTCTCAAAAACTGATGGAAGTAGCCAAATCAATATTCCACATAGCCGAAAGCAACCTTCTATCCCTCTCAGGCCTTCACATAAAAGGGTGGACAATTACAGAGTGGACTTTTTGAGTCGTTCCCGTCTAAAGCAAGGAGAATAGGAGCTAAATCAAACAGTGTTCACCCAGATTACAGAAAAATGGGGGGTACCGAGCATAGACCTATTCGCAAACAACCTGAACAAAAAAGTAAACACTTTTTGCTCCATAACTCCATTGGGGAACCCAGTATCGGTGGATGCGTTCCTGATTCCATGGCTCCATCAACTAGCATATGCCTTTCCCCCAATTGCTCTGATTCCGGCAGTGCTGAGGAAGATTCGGGAGGACGGGGCCGATGTGATCTTGATAGCCCCGTTCTGGCCGAAGAGGCCTTGGTTCTCTTGGATGATGAGGATGTCAATATCCATCCCTTGGGTAATTCCGGACCTTCCAAACCTCCTCTCCCAGGGCCCAGTTCATCATCATCATCCGCAAGTTGCAAGCTTACACTTGACAGCCTGGCATTTGAGAGGCAGCTACTAGAAAGCAGAGGATTCTCTCCGGGGCTGGTATCTACTCTACTACAAAGTAGGAAACCAATTACGACCAAACAGTATAGGAAAATATGGAAAAAATTCCTTTCATCCTCGGGTGCTAAAATAAATGAAGGAGTCCCTCTTAAATCCATATTGGAGTTCCTACAAAACAGGTTGGAAATCGGTCTAGCCACAAGCACCCTGAAAGTCCATGTAGCAGCATTGGGAGCCCTATTTAACTATGATTTGGCAGGGAATCGGTGGGTTTCCAGGTTCATCAGGGCAGCAGGTAGATCGAGACCTCTTCCAGTAAGGGTTACCCCTAAATGGGATTTAAATTTGGTCCTTAAGGCCCTGACTAAACCTCCCTTCGAACCCTTGGAGGATATCCCATTGAAAATCCTATCCCTCAAAACATCCCTGCTGGTCGCCCTCACCTCTGCACGTAGAGTTAGTGACATACAGGCTCTATCTGCTAACCCTCCTTACACCCAGTTTTTGGAGGATAGGGTTGTTCTCAAAATAGACCCAGCATACCTCCCAAAAGTAGCATCCCAATTCCATAGAACTCAAGAGATATCTCTTCCCTCCTTTTGTCCCAACCCTAAAAACAAGGAGGAAGAATCCTTACATACATTAGATGTCAGAAGATGCCTCATGCATTACATAGAAGCCACCAGAGAGAGTAGGGAGGACGCCTCTCTTTTTGTGTGTTTTCAGTGGCCCCGGAAGGGGAAAAAAGCCTCCAAAGCCACTTTGGCAAGATGGATCATGGACGCCATCAGCCTATCGTACTCATCAAGTGGGATGCCCGTCCCGGGAGATGTCAAGGCTCACTCAACAAGAGCAGTAGCAACCTCTTGGGCAGAGAAGGCCGGAGCTTCAGTTGACCAGATATGTAGAGCTGCTATCTGGTCCTCACCATCTACATTCTATAGGCACTATAGATTGGACATTATCTCCTCTTCAGACCTTACCTTTGGTAAAAGGGTTCTGGAAGCGGTGGTCCCTCCCTGAATATACAATCTCTGCAAATCTCTCCGAGGTGCCGTCATGGGTGTCAGAGAACAATATAGTTCTTACTGATTACGGTATTTCTCTGAGCCCATGACGGCACCCGTACATTCCCTCCCTTCACTTATGGGTGTGCACACTAATATAGTGCCATATGCTAAGTACCTGAATAGTCACGCGGTATGTCAATTAAGTTTAAGTAATGTTAAAAGTCAAAACTCTATTCCTTAGCCTCCCATCGTTCTCTAGTAAACAACTGATGCGGGAGAGAGGTACCGCCTTTTTATCTGTAGGTTTCCTGTCCTTGGTGGGCGGATCCCCTTCTCTCCGTGGTGCCGTCATGGGCTCAGAGAAATACCGTTACCGGTAAGAACTATCTTTTTCTTGACCAACCAGAAAGATGCACACAAATTCAAAAGTCTATTCTTCCTGGCTTGGTGAAAATAGAAGTCTGGATAATTAAGATACAATGCTATGTCCTCACAAAAAAGAATAATATAGGCTTGGTAAACCAAGTATCTAGGCTTATCATGTGTATCTAAGCCTATTACTTTTGATTACATAGCTTAACAATCATTTCATGTGTAATACGGTCTGCTGAGCTTTTATCCTAGTGGGCTATAATTTGTAATATTTTCTGCTCAGTTGCTTTATCTAAGTCTGTCATGATGTGTAGTCTTTTATTTAGACACACAGTGTATTTCCATATAATTTGAATAGAAAATACTGCGTCAAACAGCAAACAGTTCTGCAGAGAGAATCACATGGTACACTTGTGTATGTACACATTCGGGTAAGTGTACCATGTGATACACTCTGCAGAACTGTGCACCCAAGATTCTGGTAAGTGAAAGAAATCTGCTAAACCCCTGTCTTTGTGCCCCAACAACAAATAACTTGATTGTTAAGAGATTGCTCTGTTTATTTAAACACAGTCTGGGCGATTTATCAAAAGCTTGCTTCAAATCCACAACATAGGTGGAATTGGAATGAGGTGTGGCTACGCCCGACCATGAAATTCAGCAAAACTGTCATTATTTATATTGCCAGAAATGCTACTGGAGTAGCATTTTTGGTAGGGCGTAATGAAGGCGTATGCCGCTGGGAAGAGCACCAAATTCATTGAGATGTGCACCCCGTAATGAATTCGGCGCATTGTTCTCTAGCAAGAACTTCATTAAGACTGGCGTATACAATGCCTGTCTTAATCAATTGTGCTCCATGTATTTCCCTTTACTTCACAGGGTACAGCGATGGGCACCTCGTGCACCCTTAGTGATGCTAAGCACTCTATGGGGAATGTTTTAAGGATGAGCATATATAGAGGTCTTCCCTGGGGTAACAGAAACAAGTTTCAAGTGATGAGATCGCTTCATAATATGGAAGGAGGTTAGGCTTAGAGATCTATGTGTCTGAGCCTGGCATGTTTGATACTTGGCTGCTGAATGTTTTGGCTACCTTGCCAAGTTTAAAACTATATTTTTTTCTGTCTATTATGCATTGATAACAATTAGCTCTTCTGTGTGGGGGGTATGTCATTTGGGCCCATTATGTATTTCGCTTCTAACAACGGATACATTAAAGATCACCTAACTTACCCCTTGTCATTCAAATTAAACCATAGGAGCTTTGCTGGAGACAAATATATTGAGACCTTCCCTTCTCAACAAAAAAACAATTTCACATGCTACATTGAGATAACTTCACAATAAGGAAGAGTTCTCAAGAGAATAGAGCCACTAATGCATGTATCTAAGCCTATGATGTTTGATACTATCTGCTAAGCCATTTTTCTCTACCACCAAGTTATTTTCTGCACGGCTTTGTAAGCTTGTAATTTACTTTACTGAGCTATGACTACAGCATCACATGATATTCATAAATAGCTGTTGCATAATGTTTCTTATGAAACTGTAATTTCATCTGACTGTTTTTCTTTTTTTTGGCAGTGTTCCACAGTGGCGTATCCGGGGGGGGGGCAGCCGGGGCATATCCATGGGGGGCAGAAAACTGAGGAAATTTTAGGGGGCAGAAATCTGAGGACATTATGGGGGCAGAAATCGTATGGATGAGGAAACAGTACTGTGGAATGGGGGGCATGTTTGAGGAAACAGTACATGGGAATGGGGGGCATGTATGAGGAAACCGTATGGGGGAATGGGGGGCATATCTGAGGAAACAGTATGGGGGAATGGGGGGCATATCTGAGGAAACAGTATGGGGGATGGGTGCAGACAGTGTAAGGAGTCAATGGGGTTATGTATGCGGGCACAGTATGAGTATCGATGTGAAAAATGTATGTGGATAAAGTACGGGGAGTGAGGGTGATGGGATGTGTGCAGACACAGTATGGGGAGTCAGGTGAGCAGGCAGTGTATTAAGTGAGGAGGTAAATATATGAGGAGACAGTATGGTGAACAGGGGAATGTGTGGAGACAGTGGGAGGAGGGAGGGGAATAGTGTGAGGAGACAGTATGGGGGGAGGAAAGTGAGTGGGCACAGAATAGAAACTGAGTAGTGGGGCGTGGCATGGGGGGACAGTGTAAGGGCACAGCCAGGAGGGGACAGTATACCAAGGAGGGGGCGTGTGATGAGAGGGTCCGGTATAAATACTGGGCCCTATAGGGGGGCACAGTATGAGAGGACAGTGTGAAGAGGGGGCCAGTATGGAAAGGAGAGGTCAGTATGAAGAGCATGTACCATAAGAGGGACCATATGGGGGTCATATTTTGTGCAGACAACATAGTGAGGGGCAATTTTTTATTCAGGAGCATTATAATGACACTTGTATCTTTAAGGGCATCATGTGGAGATTTTCTGCAAAAGAGCGTAGAAGATGGAAGTCTGCAGAGACGGCTGTGGATGAGAAAACTCATCATGGGGTCTGAACAAGATGAAGAAAAGAAGAACGGCTCCAGAGTCAACGCCATCTATAAGGTACCTGGATGTAAATGTTATTTGTGATACTGACTAACATGTTTTTATTTATGTTAGGAGCATTAAAGGGACACTGTCACCTGAATTTGGAGGGAACAATCTTCAGCCATGGAGGCGGGGTTTTTGATTCACCCTTTCCTTACCCGCTGGCTGCATGCTGGCTGCAATATTGGATTGAAGTTCATTCTCTGTCCTCCGTAGTACACGCCCATAGTACACGCCTGTGCAAGGCAAGATTGCCTTGTGCAGGCATGTACTACGGAGGACAGAGAATGAACTTCAATCCAATATTGCAGCCAGCATGCAGCCAGCGGGTAAGGAAAGGGTGAATCAAAAACCCCGCCTCCATGGCTGAAGATTGTTCCCTCCAAATTCAGGTGACAGTGTCCCTTTAAAGGGGATGTCCAGGTTTGTAATGAGTCTGCAGTTATTCTTTGTGACTGCAGATTTCTGAGTTCTCACAGTGCGCACTGCACGATGTCAGGATTCTCTCGTGCTGGCGATTTAGATACATGCGGTCACGTGCTGACTAGACATGTGTGGCCTCACTCAGTGAGAATGAACTGAGTGAGGCCGGGCACGTCGAGTCGGAATGTGGTCAGAAGTATACGAATCACATACTTGTGCTGACATGACCGTCCTCCGGTAAGGGAGAATCCTAAAAGTGTGCAGTGCACGAGTTGTGAGAATTCAGTAGCCTGCGATGTCAGGATTCAGCTCTGCAGGTTCCAGTAGTCGTCACATGGACACTTCACTCATATGCGACTTTCACACTTATGGTCCTGTGCATCGAGCTTCTCTTTGTTATTATTATTATTATTTATTGTTATAGCACCATTTATTCCATGGCGCTTTAAATGTGAGGAGGGGTATACATGATAAAAACAAGTACAATAATCTTAAACAATACAAGTCATAACTGGTACAGGAGGAGAGGACCCTGCCCGCGAAGGCTCACAATCTACAAGGGATGGGTGAGGATACAGTAGGTGAGGATAGACTTGGTCATGCAGCGGTTTGGTCGATCGGTGGTTCTCTTCTGCTTCTCTCAGTTTTTCACTGAACAATGAGAGCGTTAGGAAAAGCGGATCGCCAGTCCTGTGGGGGGAGGGGGAGGCACCAAAATGAATTCTTGCCCCGGGTGCCAGAAACCCTAGATACACCTCTGGTGTTCCATTTTAACCTTTATCAGGGGTAAATCTCGTACCCATCGCTGTACTCTGTTGGATTTAATGAGAAATACATTGTGTTTGAATAAACAGAATATTCTTCCAACAAAGACATTTTAGGAGAAGCATATATCAAAGCCTTCCCCTACCCAACAATAGCAATGCTCAGATAAAACAATGAGACAACTTCTTAACAGAGAAGAGATTAGGTTTAGAGAGCAAAGTATCTAAGCCTATCGTGTGTGTGTGATACTACTTGCTTTGCTTCTGTATCCACTATGCCCTTTCAACAGTAAGCTTGTCTGAGCTAAGTTTACCTCCAGTAATAGAGGCTCAATCCTTACCTTATTAAATTATCTCGTTCATGCATGTGGCACCACCCATATATTACTTGTAGATTGTAAGCTGACGAGCAGGGACCTCACTGCTAATGTCACTGTTTACATTGTCTTAACTTGTACTGAATTTATTGTCTGTACATGTCCCCACTTAATTGTAAAGTGCTGCGGAATATGTTGGCGCTATATAAATAAAAAATTATTATAAAAATTATTATAAAGGGGTTGCCCACTACTAGGACAACCCCTTCTTAACCCCTCTGTGACCTTAGACGTACTATCCCGTCGAGGTGCCCTGGGCTTATCTGACCCTGGACGGGATAGTACATCATAGCCGATCGGCCGCGCTCACGGGGGGAGCGCGGCCGATCGCGGCCGGGTGTCAGCTGCTTATCGCAGCTGACATCCGGCACTATGTGCCAGGAGCGGTCACGGACCACCCCCGGCACATTAACCCCTGGCACACCGCGATCAAAGATGATCGCGATGTGCCGGCGGTGCAGGGAAGCACCGCGCAGGGAGGGGGCTCCCTGCGGGCTTCCCTGAGACCCCCGGAGCAACGCGATGTGATCGCGTTGCTGCGAGGGTCTCACCTCCCTCCCTGCTCCCTCCAGCCCCGGATCCAAGATGGCCGCGGATCCGGGTCCTGCAGGGAGGGAGGTGGCTTCACAGAGCCTGCTCAGAGCAGGCACTGTGAAGCCTGCAGCGCTGCATGTCAGATCAGTGATCTGACAGAGTGCTGTGCAAACTGTCAGATCACTGATCTGTGATGTCCCCCCCCCCTGGGACAAAGTAAAAAAGTAAAAAAAATTTTTTCCAAATGTGTAAAAAAAATAAAAAAAAATATTCCAAAATAATGAAAAAAAAAAAAAAATTATTATTCCCATAAATACATTTCTTCATCTAAATAAAAAAAAACAAAACAATAAAAGTACACATATTTAGTATCGCCGCGTCCGTAACGACCCGACCTATAAAACTGTCCCACTAGTTAACCCCTTCAGTAAACACCGTAAGAAAAAAAAAAAAAAGGGGCAAAAAACAACGCTTTATTATCATACCGCCGAACAAAAACTGGAATAACACGCGATCAAAAGGACAGATATAAATAACCATGGTACCGCTGAAAGCGTCATATTGTCCCGCAAAAAAAGAGCCGCCATACAGCATCATCAGCAAAAAAATAAAAAAGTTATAGTCCTGAGAATAAAGCGATGCAAAAATAATTATTTTTTCTGTAAAATAGTTTTTATCGTATAAAAGCGCCAAACCATAAAAAAATGATATAAATGAGGTATCGCTGTAATCGTACTGACCCGAAGAATAAAACTGCTTTATCAATTTTACCAAACGCGGAACGGTATAAACGCCTCCCCCAATAGAAATTCATGAATAGCTGGCTTTTGGTCATTCTTCCTCACAAAAATCGGAATAAAAAGCGATCAAAAAATGTCACGTGCCCAAAAATGTTTTCAATAAAAACGTCACCTCGTCCCGCAAAAAACAAGACCTCACATGACTCTGTGGACCAAAATATGGAAAAATTATAGCTCTCAAAATGTGGTATTGCAAAAAATATTTTTTGCAATAAAAAGGGTCTTTCAGTGTGTGACGGCTGGCAATCATAAAAATCCGCTAAAAAACTCGCTATAAAAGTAAATCAAACCCCCCTTCATCACCCCCTTAGTTAGGGAAAAATAAAAAAAAATGTATTTATTTCCATTTTCCCATTAGGGCTAGGGCTAGGGCTAGGGTTAGGGCTAGGGTTAGGGCTAGGGCTAGGGTTAGGGTTAGGGCTAGGGCTAGGGCTAGGGTTAGGGTTAGGGCTAGGGCTAGGGTTAGGGCTAGGGTTAGGGCTAGGGTTAGGGCTAGGGTTAGGGCTAGGGCTAGGGTTAGGGCTAGGGTTAGGGTTAGGGCTAGGGTTAGGGTTAGGGTTAGGGTTGGGGCTAAAGTTAGGGTTAGGGTTTAGATTACATTTACAGTTGGGAATAGGGTTGGGATTAGGGTTAGGGGTGTGTCAGGGTTAGAGGTGTGGTTAGGGTTACCGTTGGAATTAGGGTTAGGGGTGTGTTTAGATTAGGGTTTCAGTTATAATTGGGGGGTTTCCACTGTTTCGGCACATCAGGGGCTCTCCAAACACGACATGGCGTCCGATCTCAATTCCAGCCAATTCTGCGTTGAAAAAGTAAAACAGTGCTCCTTCCCTTCCGAGCTCTCCTGTGTGCCCAAACAGGGGTTTACCCCAACATATGGGGTATCAGCGTACTCAGGACAAATTGGACAACAACTTTTGTGGACCAATTTCTCCTGTTACCCTTGGGAAAATACAAAACTGGGGGCTAAAAAATAATTTTTGTGGGAAAACAAAAAGATTTTTTATTTTCACGGCTCTGCGTTATAAACTGTAGTGAAACACTTGGGGGTTCAAAGTTCTCACAACACATCTAGATAAGTTCATTGAGGGGTCTAGTTTTCAATATGGGGTCACTTGTGGGGGGTTTCTACTGTTTAGGTACATTAGGGGCTCTGCAAACGCAATGTGACGCCTGCAGACCATTCCATCTAAGTCTGCATTCCAAATGATGCTTCTTCCCTTCCGAGCCCTCCCATGCGCCCAAACGGTGGTTCCCCCCCACATATCGGGTATCAGCGTACTCAGGACAAATTGGACAACAACATTTAGGGTCCAATTTCTCCTGCTAACCTTGGAAAAATACAAAACTGGGGGCTAAAATATAATTTTTGTGGAAAAAAAAATTTTTTTTATTTGCATGGCTCTGCGTTATAAACTGTAGTGAAATACTTGGGGGTTCAAAGCTCTCACAACACATCAAGATGAGTTCCTTAGGGGGTCTACTTTCCAAAATGGTGTCACTTGTGGGGGGTTTCTACTGTTTAGGTACATTAGGGGCTCTGCAAACGCAATGTGACGCCTGCAGACCATTCCATCTAAGTCTGCATTCCAAATGGCGCTCCTTCCCTTCCGAACCCTCCCATGCGCCCAAACGGTGGTTCCCCCCCACATATGGGGTATCAGCGTACTCAGGACAAATTGGACAACAACTTTTGGGGTCCAATTTCTCCTGTTACCCTAGGGAAAATACAAAACTGGGGGCTAAAAAATAATTTTTGTGGGAAAAAAATTTTGTTTTATTTTTATGGCTCTGCATTATAAACTTCTGTGAAGCCCTTGGTGGGTCAAAGTGCTCACCACACATCCAGATAAGTTCCTTAGGGGGTCTACTTTCCAAAATGGTGTCACTTGTGGTGGGTTTCAATGTTTAGGCACATCAGTGGCTCTCCAAACGCAACATGGCGTCCCATCTCAATTTCTGTCAATTTTGCATTGAAAAGTCAAACTGCGCTCCTTCCCTTCCGAGCTCTCCCATGCGCCCAAACAGTGGTTTACTGCCACATATGGGGTATCAGCGTACTCAGGACAAATTGGACAACAACTTTTGAGGTCCAATTTCTTCTCTTACCCTTGGAAAAATAAAAAATTGGGGGCAAAAATATAATTTTTGTGAAAAAATATGATTTTTTATTTTTACGGTTCTGCATTATAAACTTCTGTGAAGCACTTGGTGGGTCAAAGTGCTCACCACACCTCTAGATAAGTTCCTTAGGGGGTCTACTTTCCAAAATGGTGTCACTTGTGGGGGGTTTCAATGAGCTCTCCCATGCGCCCAAACAGTGGTTTACTGCCACATATGGGGTATCAGCGTACTCAGGACAAATTGGACAACAACTTTTTGGGTCCAATTTCTCCTGTTACCCTTGGTAAAATAAAACAAATTGGAGCTGAAGTAAATTTTTTGTGTAAATGTTCATTTTTATTTAAACATTCCAAAAATTCCTATTAAACACCTGAAGGGTTAATAAACTTCTTGAATGTGGTTTTGAGCACCTTGAGGGGTGCAGTTTTTAGAATGGTGTCACACTTGGGCATTTTCTATCATATAGACCCCTCAAAATGACTTCAAATGAGACGTGGTCCCTAAAATAAAATGGTGTTGTAAAAATGAGAAATTGCTGGTCAACTTTTAACCCTTATAACTCCCTAACAAAAAAAAAAATTGGTTCCAAAATTATGCTGATGTAAAGGAGACATGTGGGAAATGTTACTTATTAAGTATTTTGTGTGACATATCTCTGTGATTTAATTGCATAAAAATTCAAAGTTTGAAAATTGCGAAATTTTCAAAATTTTCGCCAAATTTCCGTTTTTTTCACAAATAAACGCAGGTACTATCAAAGAAATTTTACCACTATCATGAAGTACAATATGTCACGAGAAAACAATGTCAGAATCACCAGGATCCGTTGAAGCGTTTCGGAGTTATAACCTCATAAAGGGACAGTGGTCAGAATTGTAAAAATTGGCCTGGTCATTGACGTGCAAACCACCCTTGGGGGTAAAGGGGTTAAATGAAATGTTTGGCCCTGATAAAATAGTAAAGTGCGTACTCTCCTCCCGTGCTGGCTCCGTTTATGTAATGTTGGCACTCGCTCTCCCCGGAGAGTGGACAACCCTTTAAGTACCAAGTGAACAATCCATATTTCACAATGTTGACAATACACTGTGCCAAATAGCATCATTACGACACAGGAGTGATTCACAGTGTCTAGTACCCACTGCATACCTGAAATTGGTCAGGGTGTAACCATTGCCACCATCTCATCTTAGCATGGGTGAAATAGGGCCAGAAATATTTGGACAGTGACCGAATCTTCGTGATATCAGCGCCTCTGCAGGCCACTATTTGCAATTTTTAAAGGAAACAAATGAGATGCAATTGGAGTGGAGACTTTCAGATTTAATTAAAAGGGTTAAACAAAAATATCAGGTGAAATGTTTAGGAATTGTAGCCATCTTTCTACAAAGCCGCCTCATTTCAGGAGCTCAAAAGAAATTGGCCAAATTAACTTTCCAATAAATAAAATGTTCACTTTAACTAATTTGTAGAGAATTCGTTGCAGCAATAACAGCCTGAACATTGGAGACCAAGGACGTCAACAATCACCATCACTGGTGTCCTCCTGTTAGAGGCTTTGCAGCAATAACAGCCTTAAGTCTGGAGGCCATGGACGTCACCATCGCTGTCTCCTGCGTGAGGCTTTATATCAATGACAGCCTGAAGTCTGGAGGCCATGGACGTCACCATCGCTGTCTCCTCCTGTGTGAGGCTTTATATCAATGACAGCCTGAAGGCTGGAGGCCATGGACGTCACCATCACAGGGTTCCCTCCTGTGTGAGGATTTATAGCAATGATGGCCTGAAGTCTGGAAGTTGTAGACGTCACCATCGCTGTCTCCTCCTGCGTGAGGCTTTGTAGCAATGATGGCCTGAAGTCTGGAAGTTGTAGACGTCACCATCACTGGTCTCCTTCTGAGTGAGGCTTTGTAGCAATGAGGGCCTGAAGTCTGGAAGTTGTAGACGCCACCATCGCTGGGTTTCCTCCTGTGTAAGGCTTTGTAGCAATGATGGCCTGAAGTCTGGAAGTTGTAGACGTCACCATCGCTGGTCTCCTTCTGAGTGAGGCTTTGTAGCAATGAGGGCCTGAAGTCTGGAAGTTGTAGACGTCACCATCGCTGTCTCCTCCTGCGTAAGGCTTTGTAGCAATGATGGCCTGAAGTCTGGAAGTTGTAGACGTCACCATCACTGGTCTCCTTCTGAGTGAGGCTTTGTAGCAATGAGGGCCTGAAGTCTGGAAGGTGTAGACGTCACCATCGCTGGTCTCCTTCTGTGTGAGACTTTGTAGCAATGACGGCCTGAAGTCTGGAAGCCATGGACATCACCATCGCTGGGTTTCCTCCTGTGTGAGGCTTTGCAGCAATGATGGCCTGAAGTCTGGAAGTTGTAGACGTCACCATCGCTGGTCTCCTTCTGTGTGAGACTTTGTAGCAATGACGGCCTGAAGTCTGGAAGCCATGGACGTCACCATCGCTGGGTTTCCTCCTGTGTGAGGCTTTGCAGCAATGATGGCCTGACGTCTGGAAGCAATGGACATCACCATCGCTGGTCTCCTCCTTTATGAGGCTTTGCAGCAATGACAGCCTGAAGTCTGGAAGCCATGGAGGTCACCATCGCTGGTCTCCCGTGTGATGTTTTTCAGCCTTGATGGCTTTAAGTCTGGAGGCCATAAACATCACCATCGCTGGTTTCCTCCTGTGTGATGGTTTGCCACCTTTTCTGCAGTGACTTCAGTTGTTGCTTGTTTGTGGGTCTTTCTGCCTTAAGTTTTGTTTCCAGCATGAGAAATGCGGCTCGGTGGGGTGAGATCTGGGGATGTCTCGGCCATTGCAAAATAATCCACTTCTTTGCTTTCGAGGGATGTTTTGGGTCATTGGACGACACTTCACAGGACAGATGGACAATCAACTTTGCTGCATGTGGATGAATCTGAGCAGAAAGTATGGCCCTGTACATACAGGAATTATCCAGCCTCTTCTGTCTTCAGTCACAACATCAATAACCAATAGTGACTTGGTGCCATTGGAAGCCAAGCATGCCCGCACTATCACACCGCCTCCACCATGTGTTAGAGGATGTGCTTTGCCAAAGATTAGGAGCTGCTCCAAGCCTTCTTCATACTTTCTTCTTCCCATCATTCTGGTATAGGTTGATCTTAACTTTGCTTTTCCAGAATTTGGCGGCTTCTTAGATGTGTTTTTGGCAAAGAATAATCCAGCCTTTCTATTTTTAAGGCTGATTTATGGAAGGTTTAAACCCTCTGTATTTGCTCTCATGACGTCTTCTCTTTGTGTTAGACTTAGATACTGAAACACCGACTTCCTGGAGCGATTCTTGGGTGGATGTTGTGAAAGTTTTTTTCTTCATCATGGAAAGGATTCTGCGATCATCCACCAATGTTCTCTTCCGTGGACGTCCAGGCCTTTCAGAGTCCCCAGGCTCATCAGTGTGCTTTTTCGTTTTGCAAACTGTTGATTTAGCCACTCCTAACATTTCTGCTATCTCTCTGCTGTATTTCTTCTTCATTTTCAGCCTAAGGATGGTCTGTTTCTCTTCCATTGAGAGCTTTTTTTTCCCGCATGCTGTGGGTTCACAGCAACAACTTTCCAATGCAAATGCCACCCCTGGAATGCGCTCCAGACCTTTTACCTGCTTAATCGATGATGGATTAACGAGGGAAAAGCCTACGCAGTCTATTAAAGAGCTGCTGAGATAATGGTCTAATTACCTTTGGTCTCTTAAAAAAAATAGGGAGCTCCATATTTAATTCCTAAACCCTTCCTCCAATGAGATTGTGAATACCCTCAAATTAAAGCTGAGAGTCATCACTTCCAGCCCAGATTGATTATTAAATGTGTTTGAGTAAATGACCAAAACTTGTGTCACTGTCCAAATGTTCCTGGACCGAATGCTAGAGGAGGTGACAAGAACCCTCAGAAGTCTGAGCCTCTATTGTTGATTGTCATGAGAAGGAGGTTATAATTACCAGTAAATTAATCTGATATAACGTCAACAACCTGTGATATGCGACCAACCTAAACACGCTGGGAGCCAAGGCTTTGTGTCATGTTTGTTTATTTTTACTTTTTACCCATTGGTTGTCTGCTTAATTGTTGTTTTTTTAGTGTTTCCCATCTACTAATAATGATGGGAATGTTTTCCAGATATGAAGAGTATTAACCCCTTAAGGATCTAATAGTTCATAGAATAATGCACACAGTGAAGTCACGGTACAGGGATAATACACAGTGATGTGACAGTACAGGGATAATGCACACAGTGATGTCACAGTACAGGGATAATACACACAGTGATGTCACAGTACAGGGAAAATACACAGCGAGGTCCCAGTAAAGGCATAATACACACAGCGATTTCACACTGCGGGGACAATGCACACAGTGATGTCACAGTGCAGGGTAATGCGCACAGTGATGTAACAGTACAGTGATAATACACACAGTGATGTCACAGTACAGGGATAATGCACACAGTGATGTCACAGTACAGGGACAATACACACAGTGATGTCACAGTACAGGGATAATGCACACAGTGATGTCACAGTACAGGGATAATACACACAGTGATGTCACACTACAGGGATAATGCACACAGTGAAGTCACAGTACAGGGATAAAGCACACAGTGATGTCACAGTACAAGAATAATGCACACAGTGATGTCACAGTACAGAGATAATGCGCACAGTGATGTCACAGTGCAGGCATAATACACACAGTGAAGTCACAGTAGAAGGATAATGCACACAGTGATGTCACAGTACAAGAATAATACACAGTGAGGTCCCAGTAAAGGCATAATACACACAGTGATGTCACAGTGCAGTGATAATGCCCACAGTGATGTCACAGTACAGGGATAATGCAAACAGTGATGTCACAGAACAGATAATGCACACAGTGATGTCTGTTATGGCTGGCAATCAGGCAACACAGCGTGCAGTAATCAGCGCACATACAGAGATCTGGCAATAACCAAAAACAATAGGACGAGCTCTGAGACGTGGAATCTCTGTAGACTGCAGTACCTGATCTATCCTCACACAACTATAAGCAGCAGTGGATTGCGCCTATCAACTACCTATGCAACTCGGCACTGCCTGAGGAGCTGACTAGCCTGAAGATAGAAATACAAGCCTGACTTACCTCAGAGAAATACCCCAAAGGAATAGGCAGCCCCCCACATATAATGACTGTTAGCAAGATGAAAAGACAAACGTAGGAATGAAATAGATTCAGCAAAGTGAGGCCCGATATTCTAGACAGAGCGAGGATAGCAAAGAGAACTATGCAGTCTACAAAAAACCCTAAAACGAAAACCATGCAAAGGGGCAAAAAGACCCACCGTGCCGAACTAACAGCACGGCGGTGCACCCCTTTGCTTCTCAGAGCTTCCAGCAAAAGTTAATAGCAAGCTGGACAGAAAAAACAGAAAACAAACTAGAAGCACTTATCTAGCAGAGCAGCAGGCCCAAGGAAAGATGCAGTAGCTCAGATCCAACACTGGAACATTGACAAGGAGCAAGGAAGACAGACTCAGGTGGAGCTAAATAGCAAGGCAGCCAACGAGCTCACCAAAACACCTGAGGGAGGAAGCCCAGAGACTGCAATACCACTTGTGACCACAGAAGTGAACTCGGCCACAGAATTCACAACAGTACCCCCCCCTTGAGGAGGGGTCACCGAACCCTCACCAGAACCCCCAGGCCGACCAGGATGAGCCACATGAAAGGCACGAACAAGATCTGGGGCATGGACATCAGAGGCAAAAACCCAGGAATTATCTTCCTGAGCATAACCCTTCCATTTGACCAAATACTGGAGTTTCCGTCTAGAGACACGAGAATCCAAAATCTTATCCACAATATACTCCAATTCCCCCTCCACCAAAACAGGGGCAGGAGGCTCCACAGATGGAACCATAGGTGCCACGTATCTCCTCAACAACGACCTATGGAATACATTATGTATGGAAAAGGAGTCTGGGAGGGTCAGACGAAAAGACACCGGATTGAGAATCTCAGAAATCCTATACGGACCAATAAAACGAGGTTTAAATTTAGGAGAGGAAACCTTCATAGGAATATGACGAGAAGATAACCAAACCAGATCCCCAACACGAAGTCGGGGTCCCACACGGCGTCTGCGATTAGCGAAAAGCTGAGCCTTCTCCTGGGACAAGGTCAAATTGTCCACTACCTGAGTCCAGATCTGCTGCAACCTGTCCACCACATAATCCACACCAGGACAGTCCGAAGACTCAACCTGTCCTGAAGAGAAACGAGGATGGAACCCAGAATTGCAGAAAAATGGAGAGACCAAGGTAGCCGAGCTGGCCCGATTATTAAGGGCGAACTCAGCCAACGGCAAAAATGACACCCAATCATCCTGGTCAGCGGAAACAAAACATCTCAGATATGTTTCCAAGGTCTGATTGGTTCGTTCGGTCTGGCCATTAGTCTGAGGATGGAAGGCCGAGGAAAAAGATAGGTCAATGCCCATCCTAGCACAAAAGGCTCGCCAGAACCTCGAGACAAACTGGGAACCTCTGTCAGAAACAATATTCTCAGGAATGCCATGTAAACGAACCACATGCTGGAAGAACAAAGGCACCAAATCAGAGGAGGAAGGCAATTTAACCAAGGGCACCAGATGGACCATTTTAGAAAAGCGATCACAGACCACCCAAATGACCGACATTTTTTGAGAAACGGGAAGGTCAGAAATGAAATCCATCGAAATATGTGTCCAAGGCCTCTTCGGGACCGGCAAGGGCAAAAGCAACCCACTGGCACGTGAACAGCAGGGCTTAGCCCTAGCACAAATTCCACAGGACTGCACAAAAGCACGCACATCCCGTGACAGAGATGGCCACCAGAAGGATCTAGCAACCAACTCCCTGGTACCAAAGATTCCTGGATGACCGGCCAGCACCGAACAATGAAGTTCAGAGATAACTTTACTAGTCCACCTATCAGGGACGAACAGTTTCTCGGCCGGACAACGATCAGGTTTATTAGCCTGAAATTTCTGCAACACTCTCCGCAAATCAGGGGAGATGGCAGACACAATGACTCCTTCCTTGAGGATACTCGCCGGCTCAGATAACCCCGGAGAGTCGGGCACAAAACTCCTAGACAGAGCATCCGCCTTCACATTTTTAGAGCCCGGAAGGTATGAAATCACAAAATCAAAACGAGCAAAAAATAACGACCAACGGGCCTGTCTAGGATTCAAGCGCTTGGCAGACTCAAGATAAGTAAGGTTCTTATGATCAGTCAAAACCACCACGCGATGCTTAGCACCCTCAAGCCAATGACGCCACTCCTCGAATGCCCACTTCATGGCCAGCAACTCTCGGTTGCCCACATCATAATTACGCTCAGCAGCAGAAAATTTCCTGGAAAAGAAAGCACATGGTTTGAACACTGAGCAACCAGAACCTCTCTGTGACAAAACCGCCCCTGCACCAATCTCAGAAGCATCAACCTCGACCTGGAACGGAAGAGAAACATCAGGTTGACACAACACAGGGGCACAGCAAAAACGACGCTTCAACTCCTGAAAAGCTTCCACGGCAGCAGAAGACCAATTAACCAAATCAGCACCCTTCTTGGTCAAATCGGTCAATGGTCTGGCAATGCTAGAAAAATTACAGATGAAGCGACGATAAAAATTAGCAAAGCCCAGGAATTTCTGCAGACTTTTTAGAGATGTCGGCTGAGTCCAATCCTGGATGGCCTGAACCTTAACCGGATCCATCTCGATAGTAGAAGGGGAAAAGATGAACCCCAAAAATGAAACTTTCTGCACACCGAAGAGACACTTTGATCCCTTCACGAACAAGGAATTAGCACGCAGTACCTGGAAAACCATTCTGACTTGCTTCACATGAGACTCCCAATCATCTGAGAAGATCAAAATGTCATCCAAGTAAACAATCAAGAATTTATCCAGATACTCACGGAAAATGTCATGCATAAAAGACTGAAAAACAGATGGAGCATTGGCAAGTCCGAACGGCATCACCAGATACTCAAAATGACCCTCGGGCGTATTAAATGCCGTTTTCCATTCATCTCCCTGCCTGATTCTCACCAGATTATACGCACCACGAAGATCAATCTTAGTAAACCAACTAGCCCCCTTAATCCGAGCAAACAAGTCAGAAATCAATGGCAAGGGATACTGAAACTTAACAGTGATCTTATTAAGAAGGCGGTAATCAATACACGGTCTTAGCGAACCATCCTTCTTGGCTACAAAAAAGAACCCTGCTCCCAATGGTGACGACGATGGGCGAATATGTCCCTTCTCCAGGGACTCCTTCACATAACTGCGCATAGCGGTGTGTTCAGGTACGGACAAATTAAATAATCGACCTTTAGGGAATTTACTACCAGGAATCAAATCGATAGCACAATCA
This sequence comes from Ranitomeya imitator, assembly GCF_032444005.1. Lineage (NCBI taxonomy): Eukaryota > Metazoa > Chordata > Amphibia > Anura > Dendrobatidae > Ranitomeya > Ranitomeya imitator. The sequence continues at coordinate 11,661,160 of NC_091285.1, forward strand.
CAATTCCTATGCGGAGGTAGGGCATCAGACTTGGACTCTTCAAATACATCCTGAAAGTCCGACAAGAACTCTGGGATGTCAGAAGGAATGGATGACGAAATAGACAAAAATGGAACATCACCATGTACTCCCTGACAACCCCAGCTGGTTACCGACATAGAGTTCCAATCCAATACTGGATTATGGGTTTGTAGCCATGGCAACCCCAACACGACCACATCATGCAAATTATGCAGTACCAAAAAGCGAATAACTTCCTGATGTGCAGGAGCCATGCACATGGTCAGCTGGGCCCAGTACTGAGGCTTATTCTTGGCCAAAGGTGTAGCATCAATTCCTCTCAACGGAATAGGACACCGCAAAGGCTCCAAGAAAAATCCACAACGTTTAGCATAATCCAAATCCATCAGATTCAGGGCAGCGCCTGAATCCACAAACGCCATGACAGAATATGATGACAAAGAGCACATTAAGGTAATGGACAAAAGGAATTTGGACTGTACAGTACCAATAACGGCAGAGCTATCGAACCGCCTAGTGCGTTTAGGACAATTAGAAATAGCATGAGTAGAATCACCACAATAGAAACACAGTCTGTTCAGACGTCTGTGTTCTTGCCGTTCTACTTTAGTCATAGTCCTGTCGCACTGCATAGGCCCAGGTTTACTCTCAGACAATACCGCCAGATGGTGCACAGATTTACGCTCGCGCAAGCGACGACCGATCTGAATGGCCAAGGACATAGACTCATTCAAACCAGCAGGCATAGGAAATCCCACCATTACATCCTTAAGAGCTTCAGAGAGACCCTTTCTGAACAAAGCCGCTAGTGCAGATTCATTCCACAGAGTGAGTACTGACCATTTCCTAAATTTCTGACAATATACTTCTACATCATCCTGACCCTGGCATAAAGCCAGCAGATTTTTCTCAGCTTGATCCACTGAATTAGGCTCATCGTAAAGCAATCCCAGCGCCTGGAAAAATGCATCAACATTACTCAATGCAGAATCTCCTGGTGCAAGAGAAAACGCCCAGTCCTGAGCGTCGCCGCGCAAAAAAGAAATAATAATCAAAACCTGTTGAATAGGATTACCAGAAGAATGAGGTTTCAAGGCCAAAAATAGCTTACAATTATTTCTGAAGCTCAGGAACTTAGTTCTGTCACCAAAAAACAAATCAGGAATCGGAATTCTTGGTTCTAGCATCGATTTCTGATCAATAGTATCTTGAATCTTTTGTACATTTACAACGAGATTATCCATTGAGGAGCACAGAGCCTGAATATCCATGTCCACAGCTGTGTCCTGAAGCACTCTAATGTCTAGGGGAAAAAAAAGACTGAAGACAGAGCTAAGAAAAAAAAATGATGTCAGGATTTCTTTTTTCCCTCTATTGGGAATCATTGGTTAGGCTCCTTGTACTGTTATGGCTGGCAATCAGGCCACACAGCGTGCAGTAATCAGCGCACATACAGAGATCTGGCAATAACCAAAAACAATAGGACGAGCTCTGAGACGTGGAATCTCTGTAGACTGCAGTACCTGATCTATCCTCACACAACTATAAGCAGCAGTGGATTGCGCCTAACAACTACCTATGCAACTCGGCACTGCCTGAGGAGCTGACTAGCCTGAAGATAGAAATACAAGCCTGACTTACCTCAGAGAAATACCCCAAAGGAATAGGCAGCCCCCACATATAATGACTGTTAGCAAGATGAAAAGACAAACGTAGGAATGAAATAGATTCAGCAAAGTGAGGCCCGATATTCTAGACAGAGCGAGGATAGCAAAGAGAACTATGCAGTCTACAAAAAACCCTAAAACGAAAACCACGCAAAGGGGCAAAAAGACCCACCGTGCCGAACTAACAGCACGGCGGTGCACCCCTTTGCTTCTCAGAGCTTCCAGCAAAAGTTAATAGCAAGCTGGACAGAAAAAACAGAAAACAAACTAGAAGCACTTATCTAGCAGAGCAGCAGGCCCAAGGAAAGATGCAGTAGCTCAGATCCAACACTGGAACATTGACAAGGAGCAAGGAAGACAGACTCAGGTGGAGCTAAATAGCAAGGCAGCCAACGAGCTCACCAAAACACCTGAGGGAGGAAGCCCAGAGACTGCAATACCACTTGTGACCACAGAAGTGAACTCGGCCACAGAATTCACAACAGATGTCACAGTAGAGGGAAAATACACAGTGATGTCACAGTACAGTGATAATGCACACAGCGATGTCACAGTACAGCCTTAATGCACACAGTGATGTCACAGTACAGCCTTAATGCACACAGTGATGTCACAGTACAGGGATAATACACAGTGATGTCACAGTAAAGGAATAATGCACACAGTGATATCACAGTACAAGAATGATACACACAGGGATGTCACAGTGCAAGGATAATACACACAGTGATGTCACAGTACAGCATTAATGCACACAGTGATGTCAGTACAGGGATAATACACAGTGATGTCACAGTACAGGGATAATGCACACAGTGATGTCACAGAACAGGGATAATACACATTGATGTCACAGTACAGGGATAATGCACACAGCGATGTCACAGTACAGCGTTAGTGCACACAGTGATGTTACAGTACAGGGATAATACACAGTGATGTCACAGTACAGGGATAATGCACACAGCGATGTCACAGTACAGCGTTAGTGCACACAGTGATGTTACAGTACAGGGATAATACACAGTGATGTCACAGTAAAGGAATAATGCACACAGTGATATCACAGTACAAGAATGATACACACAGGGATGTCACAGTGCAGGGATAATACACACAGTGATGTCACAGTACAGCATTAATGCACACAGTGATGTCAGTACAGGGATAATACACAGTGATGTCACAGTACAGGGATAATGCACACAGTGATGTCACAGAACAGGGATAATACACAGTGATGTCACAGTACAGGGATAATGCACACAGCGATGTCACAGTACAGCGTTAGTGCACACAGTGATGTTACAGTACAGGGATAATACACAGTGATGTCACAATACAGGGATAATGCACAGTGATGTCACAGTACAGGGATAATGCACAGTGATGTCACAGTACAGGGATAATGCACACAGTGATGTCAGAGTACAGAGATATGCACAAAGTGATGTCACAGTACAGGGAAAATAGACGGTGATGTCACAGTACAGTGATAACAGTACCACTCCTGTATATATGCACTGCACAGTACAACTCCTCCTGTATATATACACTGCACAGTACCACTCCTCCTGTATATATACACTGCACAGTACCACTCCTCCTGTTGCAGACAGGATCTTATCATGTATCTCTGTATACAGGGAGCTCCCCCTAGTGGTGGCTGCAGACAGGATCTTATCATGTATCTCTGTATACAGGGAGCTCCCCCTAGTGGTGGCTGCAGACAGGATCTTATGTATCTCTGTATACAGGGAGCTCCCCCTAGTGGTGACTGCAGACAGGATCTTATCATGTATCTCTGTATACAGGGAGCTCCCCCTAGTGGTGGATGCAGACAGAATCTTATCATGTATCTCCGTATACAGGGAGCTCCCCCTAGTGGTGACTGCAGACAGGATCTTATCATGTATCTCTGTATACAGGGAGCTCCCCCTAGTGGTGGCTGCAGACAGGATCTTATCATGTATCTCTGTATACAGGGAGCTCCCCCTAGTGGTGGCTGCAGACAGGATCTTATCATGTATCTCTGTATACAGGGAGCTCCCCCTAGTGGTGGCTGCAGACAGGATCTTATGTATCTCTGTATACAGGGAGCTCCCCCTAGTGGTGACTGCAGACAGGATCTTATCATGTATCTCTGTATACAGGGAGCTCCCCCTAGTGGTGGCTGCTGACAGGATCTTATCATGTATCTCTGTATACAGGGAGCTCCCCCTAGTGGTGGCTGCAGACAGGATCTTATCATGTATCTCTGTATACAGGGAGCTCCCCCTAGTGGTGGCTGCAGACAGGATCTTATGTATCTCTGTATACAGGGAGCTCCCCCTAGTGGTGACTGCAGACAGGATCTTATCATGTATCTCTGTATACAGGGAGCTCCCCCTAGTGGTGGATGCAGACAGAATCTTATCATGTATCTCCGTATACAGGGAGCTCCCCCTAGTGGTGACTGCAGACAGGATCTTATCATGTATCTCCGTATACAGGGAGCTCCCCCTAGTGGTGGCTGCAGACAGGATCTTATCATGTATCTCTGTATACAGGGAGCTCCCCCTAGTGGAGGCTGCAGACAGGATCTTATCATGTATCTCTGTATACAGGGAGCTCCCCCTAGTGGTGACTGCAGACAGGATCTTATCATATATCTCTGTATACAGGGAGCTCCCCCTAGTGGTGACTGCAGACAGGATCTTATCATGTATCTCTGTATACAGGGAGCTCCCCCTAGTGGTGGCTGCAGACAGGATCTTATCATGGATCTCTGTATACAGGGAGCTCCCCCTAGTGGTGGCTGCAGACAGGATCTTATCATGTATCTCTGTATACAGGGAGCTCCCCCTAGTGGTGGCTGCAGACAGAATCTTATCATGTATCTCTGTATACAGGGAGCTCCCCCTAGTGGTGACTGCAGACAGAATCTTATCATATATCTCTGTATACAGGGAGCTCCCCCTAGTGGGGGCTGCAGACAGGAGCTTATCATGTATCTCTATATACAGGGAGCTCCCCCTAGTGGTGGCTGCGGACGGGATCTTATCATGTATCTCTGTATACAGGGAGCTCCCCCTAGTGGTAGCTGCAGACAGGATCTTATCATGTATCTCTGTATACAGGGAGCTCCCCCTAGTGGAGGCTGCAGACAGGAGCTTATCATGTATCTCTGTATACAGGGAGCTCCCCCTAGTGGTGGCTGCGGACGGGATCTTATCATGTATCTCTGTATACAGGGAGCTCCCCCTAGTGGTAGCTGCAGACAGAATCTTATCATGTATCTCTGTATACAGGGAGCTCCCCCTAGTGGTAGCTGCAGACAGAATCTTATCATGTATCTCTGTATATGGGGAGCTCCCCCTAGTGGTGGCTGCAGACAGGATCTTATCATGTATCTCTGTATACGGGGAGCTCCCCCTAGTGGTGGCTGCAGACAGGATCTTATCATGTATCTCTGTATACAGGGAGCTCCCCCTAGTGGTGGCTGCAGACAGGATCTTATCATGTATCTCCGTATACAGGGAGCTCCCCCTAGTGGTGGCTGCAGACAGGATCTTATCATGTATCTCCGTATACAGGGAGCTCCCCCTAGTGGTGGCTGCAGACAGGATCTTATCATGTATCTCTGTATACAGGGAGCTCCCCCTAGTGGTGGCTGCAGACAGGATCTTATCATGTATCTCTGTATACAGGGAGCTCCCCCTAGTGGTGGCTGCAGACAGGATCTTATCATGTATCTCTGTATACAGGGAGCTCCCCCTAGTGGTGGCTGCAGACAGGATCTTATCATGTATCTCTGTATACAGGGAGCTCCCCCTAGTGGTGGCTGCAGACAGGATCTTATCATGTATCTCTGTATACAGGGAGCTCCCCCTAGTGGTGGCTGCAGGCAGGATCTTATCATGTATCTCTGTATACAGGGAGCTCCCCCTAGTGGTGGCTGCAGGCAGGATCTTATCATGTATCTCTGTATACAGGGAGCTCCCCCTAGTGGTGGCTGCAGACAGGATCTTATCATGTATCTCTGTATACAGGGAGCTCCCCCTAGTGGTGACTGCAGACAGGATCTTATCATGTATCTCTGTATACAGGGAGCTCCCCCTAGTGGTGGCTGCAGACAGGATCTTATCATGTATCTCTGTATACAGGGAGCTCCCCCTAGTGGTGGCTGCAGACAGGATCTTATCATGTATCTCTGTATACAGGGAGCTCCCCCTAGTGGTGACTGCAGACAGGATCTTATCATGTATCTCTGTATACAGGGAGCTCCCCTTAGTGGTGGCTGCAGACAGGATCTTATCATGTATCTCTGTATACAGGGAGCTCCCCCTAGTGGTGGCTGCAGACAGGATCTTATCATGTATCTCTGTATACAGGGAGCTCCCCCTAGTGGTGGCTGCAGACAGGATCTTATCATGTATCTCTGTATACAGGGAGCTCCCCCTAGTGGTGGCTGCAGACAGGATCTTATCATGTATCTCTGTATACAGGGAGCTCCCCCTAGTGGTGACTGCAGACAGGATCTTATCATGTATCTCTGTATACAGGGAGCTCCCCCTAGTGGTGGCTGCAGACAGGATCTTTTAGGCTCATGTGGGAAAATGTTGTAAAGCAAAAATGTAAATGTTATTTATTTTTAGAAAACGAAAAGTGAATTACCGTAACAAAAAAGAAATTTAAATTCCTTCAGTAACTGATCACTTTCCGTCGCCTCCATCACTCCTTCTCGTCATCCGTACACAGTTCTTGTAGGATCGATATGATGTGGGGGAAGTATCTGTGGTTAGTTCCCCGACGTGTTTGGCGTAGCCTCCTGCCGAGTCGCGCTTTCTGCGCTTGTACCCAGAAGACATTTTTTACTAGACTTTATGTCCCAATGTTTCCATGTGTAAGTTTTGTTTGTTGACAGTGAATGTGGATGACCCAGTTTACACCCAAAAAACTAGATATCTGACGTGATCCAACACTTCTCACAGCTGAGGGTTTGCTACTTTTGTTTCCAGTGTAAACTATCCCGTGTTAGGGCAACAGTATGATTGCGTATATATATATATATAATACATTATCCCCTGCACTGATACATTGTAACAAACACAGGAGAGAACGTTGTCCTGATGATAACATAGAAAGAATACAGCTGTAACAAACCCTCAGCTGTGTAAAATCTTAGGTCAGGACTGGCTATAAATAAGAATGTGGCCGCAGTCAGAAATTAGAACTATGGTCTGATCGATTCTATGTTCATGTCCCTTTAAGTAGCCAGTAATGTTTTGATACAATGTAACAGTTATTTGTTTTCATTTTAAACTTCTAGTTCCATTCCGAATTGAATTAAAGGGCCGGTGCACCATGAATAGTTTTTTTTTTCTAGCACATCCTTTCCCCTGAGTGGTCCATGGGGGAAACTTCTATTAATTTCCTTTTGCCTCCAATTATTATTACCCCATTCCCCAGGGGTCTTTATTGCTGACTGTTGGCCATGACCTTGGCTATCTACGAGGGAAACAGTCAGCAAGGTGCTGCCGTCCTACCTGCTGACCCTTATCGGAGCTCGTAAGATTGCGGAGATTATTTTACGAAGAACATTGTTTTGTGTTTTTGCCAATCTGAGGCGCAGAGTCGCTCCGCACCTGACACCTCCCTCCATACAACCTGCCTGGGAGGTGTCAGATAAAGGGACGTCGTCCAACATCTGGGATCTGCGCTCACATCGCGCAATGATCTCGGCGTGGACACGACCCTCTGGATCAATGACAGGAACCGTAGATCAGGTAGGATTCTATCTGCACCGATGTAGCAGAGCTGAAGGCGTCATTTAATCGCTTCTTCTTTTCTGACCCGAGTGAAGAGAAAAATCTGGAGAAAAGGACAAAGTCGCTTCCCCTCCACCTGACAAACTCAGCTCTGCTACATCTGGAGAAAATCCCTTCCTTTATCCTGACAGCTCTGCTATTTATCTGAAAAAACTGACAAACACCATTACGACTCTCGGCAAAGTCGGCTCTCGTCAAAGTCGGCTCTGCTAGATCTGACAAACTCGGCTCTGCTGCATTCCTTTAGTCTTGTGTCACCCGCAAACCACTAAAATTGTTGTTTATCAAGGCCGGCCCGAGCTTTCCTTCACAAGTACCCTATGTGGGTGGGTAACATGGGAAGATCACGGGAATCTTGCAATAATCTCATGCGCTTCTCAAATAATACTGCCATACTATGTATAAATAATAACGTGTTAGGTTAGGCTATGGGGTGAACTAGATGGACTTAAAGTCTTCCTTCAACCTTAATAACTATGTTACTATGTATAAATAATGCCGTATCGACATTCACCATCCATATGGATAAATAATACTGCAATGTATCCTCCACACAACACCATCATTCATTGCCTAAATAATACTGCCATACAATATATAAATAATGCCATATCTATATTCATCATCCATATAGATAAATAATACTGCAACATATCCTCCACACAACACCGTCATTCATTGCCTAAATAATACTGCCATACAATATATAAATAATGCCATATCTATATTCATCATCCATATAGATAAATAATACTGCAACATATCCTCCACACAACACGGTCATTCATTGCCTAAATAATACTGCCATACAATATATAAATAATGCCGTATCTATATTCATCATCCATATAGATAAATAATACTGCAACATATCCTCCACACAACACCGTCATTCATTGCCTAAATAATACTGCCATACAATATATAAATAATGCCGTATCTATATTCATCATCCATATAGATAAATAATACTGCAATGTATCCTCCACACAACACCGTCATTCATTGCCTAAATAATACTGCCATACAATATATAAATAATGCCATATCTATATTCATCATCCATATAGATAAATAATACTGCAACATATACTCCACACATCGTCATTCATTGCCTAAATAATACTGCCATACAATATATAAATAATGCCATATCTATATTCATCATCCATATAGATAAATAATACTGCAACATATCCTCCACACAACACCGTCATTCATTGCCTAAATAATACTGCCATACAATATATAAATAATGCCATATGTATATTCATCATCCATATAGATAAATAATACTGCAACATATCCTCCACACAACATCGTCATTCATTGCCTAAATAATACTGCCATACAATATATAAATAATGCCATATCTATATTCATCATCCATATAGATAAATAATACTGCAACATATCCTCCACACAACACCGTCATTCATTGCCTAAATAATACTGCCATACAATATATAAATAATGCCATATCTATATTCATCATCCATATAGATAAATAATACTGCAACATATCCTCCACACAACATCGTCATTCATTGCCTAAATAATACTGCCATACAATATATAAATAATGCCGTATCTATATACATCATCCATATCTTGTGAATGACAAAAAGTAAGGTGTACTCGCTTTTGTATTAGAGGAAGTTGAAGATTATTCATAGAGCCATAGGAGGATGGAATGTCCAGTAGTAGAAGATAATGAAGTGAGACGGTAGTAAATGCCCTATGTCAACATGGATATAATAACGAGCAGAATAGTTATGTATGTTATGAGGGTTGCTGTAGGGGTGAATGTGTGTGACTGTGTACGAAGCGTACCACAGCTTCCTCCCCTGTTCAGGAGCTGCGGTATGTTCTGTACACGGTCAGACACAGGGGTGAGTGTGTCTGACCGTGTATACGGAGCATACCACATCTACTGGGCAGGGGAGGAAGCAAAAGACAATACTGACATTACAGCAGGAGATCACAGAGGATTCATTTTGTGAGGTAAAATATTTCACTAACTGTTTTTAAACAATATTTTACCTCACAAAATATATCCTCTGCGACGTCCTGCTGTAATGTCAGTATTGTCTTTTGCTTCCTCCCCTGCCCAGGAGCTGTGGTATGTTCTGTACATGGTCAGACACAGGGGTGAGTGTGTCTGACCGTGTGCAGAACATACCACATCTCCTGGGCAGGGGAGGAAGCAAAATACAATATTGACATTACAGCAGGGGATCACAGTGGATTCATTTTGTGAGGTAAAATATTTCACTGACTGTTTTTAAACAATATTTTACCTCACAAAATGTATCCTCTGCAATCTCCTGCTGTAATGTCAGTATTGTCTTTTGCTTCCTCCCATGCCCAGGAGATGTGGTATGTTCTGTACACGGTCAGACACAGGGGTGACTGTGTCTGACCGTGTACGGAGCATACCACATCTCCTGGGCATGGGAGGAAGCAAAAGACAATACTGACATTACAGCAGGGGATCACAGAGGATTAATTTTGTGAGGTAAAATATTTCACTGACTATTTTTAAACAATATTTTACCTCACAAAATATATCCTCTGCGATCTCCTGCTGTAATGTCAGTATTGTCTTTTGCTTCGTCCCCTGCCCAGGAGCTGTGGTATGTTCAGTACACGGTCAGGCAGCACATGGGGTAGGTAGACAGATCAAAGAAGAGAGCACAGACGGGAGAAGTCAGCACATGGCGAAAGAGAGAGTGGATAGGTGGGTGAGGACATGGAGGAGAGATTCTCAACGCTGCAAAGCCTGCCCACATTGCGACATTACCGCCCTCCCGATGCGATCGCATCAGGCCTCCATCTATTGTCCATATATTTATATATATTTATAATTTTAAACATTCATTATAAAATAACTGGTTTTTTTACAAATTTTCTTTGCTTCTTTTCCCCCTCTTTGAACGTCTAAAATACACAGTAGATGTTAAGGACCGGCGGAACGCACCAAGTATAGATGATATGAAACTAGGTGCGTTCGCAGTCCGAGGTCCACCGTGCAGGTAAAGACCCTGCTGCTAGTAAGACGGACTATATGGCGGTACTAAGTATACACACATGGGTTAACTTCACCCTGCGTGAAGGAAGCGATGCTGTTGCGTCTCAGGACCGCAGTACCGCACATAGAGCGCGAGCAAGAAGTCAGCGAACTCAACCCCTACTCAGGATTGAAGTCCGATTAGACACTTGCTGGCACAACACCGCAACTGGGTGTGTAAGGAAACTAATAAATAGAATATAAAGGCACGAGAGTGCGTGCGGTGCCGCACTGACGGACACCACTAACCACCCAGGCTTGGGTAAGGAAAGCGCAGAGGAAGCGCACGGCGCCGTACTGGCGGACACAGCAACTGGATGCTGTGATGTGTGTTACGTGCAGATGGCTAGTCGGGCGCTAGATAGCTACCATCATCCGCGAGCAGTCAACAACACTAGGGAGGGATACTTAGGAGCTTTCATCCATCGACATACATCCATCTACACACACACATTATCAAGAGAATACTAGCGCATGGCCGTGCGGTCATGCGCAGTTTATATAGTTGCAGCACAGGAAGCTGCTACAGAAGTTTTGCCCTTTCAGGACCTGCCAAGAGGACCAATGGGATGTGCTGCAGTACCTGAGCATGTGACCCTCGATCTCCAACGGGAGATCTTGCCCTGGGCATGCTCAGTGTGTGTAAATAAGGACTTAGTCCCAGAGAAGCTCACTCGCCGCAGATCAGTGCAGGGTACAACAGGAGAGCCAGAAAAGGCAGCAGTAACCCTCTGCACAGAATCAGTCCCAGCGAGACGCTGTGAGCGACGCCTCCGCTGAGCAGAGCCCACTGCGGCCGAAGCAGAATGGGAGACCGCAGCAGACAGGGATCGAGATTCCCCCTGTGCAGCAGAGGAAACTCGACTCCTAACATTACCCCCCCTCCTAGGGCCCCCCCCTCCTTGGGTCTCGCTACGTTCGAAGGCAGCAATAAGCTGCGGAGCCCGAATGTGCTCAGCAGGCTCCCAGGACCTATCCTCAGGACCGTAACCCTTCCAGTCCACCCAAAAAATTTTTTTGCCACGTACCACCTTGCACCCCAAGATAGCGTTCACCTCGAAATCGTCCGTAGACGAACCCGATGTCCCGGCAGATGACTCAGAAAACCGGGACATGTATACGGGCTTAAGGAGGGACACATGAAAGGTGTCGGTGATACCAAGGCGTGGAGGAAGGGCCAGACGGTAGACCACAGGATTAACCTGTTCGAGGACCTTGAAGGGACCCAAGTAGCGAGGAGCAAATTTAGTGGACTCAACTCGCAGCCTGATGTTATGGGCGGAGAGCCACACCAAGTCGCCAGGAGCAAAGGTCGGGGCGGGACGCCGATGAGCATCAGCGGAGGACCTCATTCTCTCCTTAGAGGCCCGAATGGCATCCTGAGTGCGGTTCCAAATATCTCGTGCCTCCACAGCCCAGTCTGCCACCCTGGAGTCTGCGGAAGACACGGGCATAGGCACAGGTACCCGTGGATGCTGACCATAGTTGAGGAGGAATGGAGTTTGTCCAGTGGAGTCGGCTACGGCGTTGTTCAGCGCAAACTCTGCCCATGATAGCAAGGATGCCCAGTCATCCTGCCTGGCTGAAACAAAATGTCGCAGGTATGTGACCAAGGTCTGGTTGGCCCTCTCTACCAACCCATTCGTCTCGGGATGATAAGCGGAAGAGAGATTCAACTCAATACTGAGAAGACGACACAGCTCTCTCCAGAACCGAGACGCAAACTGGGGACCCCGGTCACTGACAATTTTGTCAGGCATACCATGTAGGCGGAAGATGTGCTTAATGAACAACGCAGCCAAGGCCCGTGCAGAAGGTAACCGTGGTAGCGGCACCAAATGCACCATTTTCGAGAAATGATCGGTGATGACCCAAATGATGGTACAGCCGCGAGACTTGGGCAAACCCACGACAAAGTCCATCCCGACCATCTCCCAGGGCCTATCTGCCACCGGCAAGGGATAGAGCAACCCAGCTGGCCTTTGACGCGGAGATTTATTTTTGGCGCAGGAGACACACGCCAGAATATAATCCCTGACATCCCGGACCATATGCGGCCACCAGTATGTCCTCGCCAGTAGCTCAGATGTCCTCTTTGTCCCAAAGTGTCCACCCACCCTGGACGAATGAGCCCAAGAGAGAACCTCCGGTCGCAAATTAATGGGCACAAAAGTCTTGCCCGGAGGCACAGACTCCAGCAAAACCGGCGCTACGGTTCTCAGGCTCTCAGAAGGGACAATAAGCCGAGGCTCCTCTTCCTCCTCTTCAGTTGACATAAGGGAGCGAGAGAGAGCGTCAGCACGAATATTCTTCTCCCCGGCGAGAAAATGAAGAGAAAAGTGGAACCGGGAAAAGAACAAGGACCATCTGGCTTGGCGAGAATTTAGCCACTGGGCTGTTTGTAAGTAGACCAAATTTTTGTGGTCCGTGTAAACCTGGAAGGGAAACCGCGCACCTTCCAGAAGATGTCTCCACTCTGAAAAGGCCAACTTCATTGCTAGCAGCTCCCTATCCCCGATGGAGTAGTTTCTCTCCGCTGGCGAGAAGGTCTTAGAGAAGAAGAAGCATGGATGCTTCCGACCTTGAGCATCCTTCTGATAGAGGACTGCTCCAGCACCAACGGATGAGGCATCCACCTCCATTAGGAACGGCTTATCCACATCGGGACGATGTAAGATGGGAGCGCTAGCAAAGTGGGACTTAATAGAAGTGAAGGCCTTGGAGACCTCTTCCAACTACAATTTAGGATTCGCTCCCTTCTTGGTGAGGGCTACCAAGGGAGCTACCAGAGTTGAGAAGTGGGGAATGAACTGGCGGTAATAGTTAATGAACCCCATAAAGCGCTGCACCGCTTTAAGAGAATGGGGCTCTTGCCAGTCCATCACAGCCTGTAGTTTGGCAGGATCCATAGCCAATCCCTGGGCGGAGATGATATAGCCCAGGAACGGTAAAGACTCCTGCTCAAACATACACTTCTCCAACTTAGCGTAAAGAGAGTTTGCCCGTAGGAGGTCGAAGACTCTGCCAACATCTCTCCGGTGGGAGTCAATATCTGGAAAAAAAGATGAGAATATCATCCAGATAGACTACAACTGAGGTGGAAAGCATATCCCGGAAGATGTCGTTGACAAAGTCTTGAAAAACGGCTGGGGCATTACAGAGCCCGAAGGGCATCACCAGATACTCATAGTGCCCATCTCTGGTGTTAAACGCCGTTTTCCATTCATCCCCCTCACGGATGCGAATCAGGTTGTAAGCACCCCGCAGATCTAGTTTAGTAAATACCCTTGCTCCCCGAAGCCTATCGAAGAGCTCGGATATCAAGGGCAAAGGATACTTGTTCTTAACGGTGATAGCGTTAAGACCCCTGTAGTCTATGCATGGACGTAGTTCCCCATTCTTCTTCTGCACGAAGAAGAACCCTGCCCCAGCAGGTGACACTGACTTCCTGATAAACCCTCTTGCCAGATTCTCTTGAATGTACTGAGACATGGCCTCCGTCTCCGGGAGAGATAATGGATAAACTCGACCCCGGGGAGGCTCCGCACCAGGCAAGAGATCGATAGGACAGTCATAGGGGCGATGGGGCGGAAGGGTCTCCGCCGCCTTTTTGGAGAATACGTCTGCGTAAGACCAATATTGCTTGGGGAGAGAGGATAGATCTGCGGGTACCTCAGTAGTAGCAACCTGAACGCACTCTCGGTGACACCTACCCCCACATGATTCACCCCATCCCAGAATTCTGCCTGAGGACCACTCGATGTGAGGAGAGTGGTACCGTAGCCAAGGTATCCCCAACAGGACCTCATCAATACCCTCCGGAATGATGAGCAGAGAAATAATCTCCTGATGGGATGGCGACATGGACAGAGTAAAAGGGATGGTCTGATGTGTTATCTGTGCGGGGAGTGTCGACCCATTCACCACTCGTACCGTTACTGGTTGAGGTAGCATAACCAGGGGTATTGCGTGACGTTGGGCGAAGGCAGAAGACATAAAATTGCCCTCCGCCCCAGAATCCACGCAGAGGTCTACCGAGTGGGAGGATGAGCCAAAGGTAATTGTCCCCTTAAAGGACAATTTGGAGGCAAACTTCGCAGTGTCTAGTGCACCTCCACCTACTACCACTAGACGCTGACGTTTCCTCGACCGCTGATGACATCTGGTGGCAAGATGTCCTGACTGTTGGCATACATGGCAACCCTGTAGTGCACGAGCGGTCTGGGACTTAGATCCCGCTCGTGACACCACCTTAGGTTCCTGGAACTCAGGAGCCTGGACTGGAGATTCCAAAGGTTTGGCGAAGGTAGGAGCCAGCCGAAACCTCTGCCTACACTGGGCTCGCTCTAACCTCCGCTCGTGAAAACGGAGGTCAATGCGAGTAGATACTGTTATTAACTCTTCCAGTGTGGCGGGAATCTCCCTAGCGGCCAGAGCATCCTTAACGTGGTCAGCCAGCCCCCTCCAAAATATAGGGATAAGGGCTTTATCCGACCACTCCAGCTCAGATGCTAGAGTGCGGAAGTGAACGGCAAAAAGGCTGACCAAGGACGAGCCCTGAGTCAGTGCCAACAGTTGGAGCGCCGTATCATGGGTGACACGAGGTCCTAGAAAGACCTGTTTCAGAGTGCTCAGGAATAACGGAGCACTCTGCACCACATGATCGCCACGCTCCCACAGCGGCGTAGCCCACTGCAGCGCCCTGTCCGACAATAAGGAAATTATAAAGCCCACCTTAGCCCGCTCTGTAGGGAAACGAGAGGCCAGAAGCTCGAGATGTATAGAGCACTGACTCACGAAACCCCTACAGGACTTACTGTCACCAGAAAATTTCTCTGGTAGCGGGAGGCGAGATAGCGTCGGTGCAGGGGCGGCAGTGGACAAGGTAGCTGCAGCCACACTTGCAGCCTGAACAGCGACAGCAGTAACATCCACAGCTGAGGTTGAACGCTCTAGAGCCGCCAACCTTCCCTCCAGCTGCTGGATGTACCGCTGTAGACGCTGATCGTCCGTCATTACTAGCCAGACCTTGGCGCTAGTATTATGTTAAGGACCGGCGGAACGCACCAAGTATAGATGATATGAAACTAGGTGCGTTCGCAGTCTGAGGTCCACCGTGCAGGTAAAGACCCTGCTGCTAGTAAGACGGACTATATGGCGGTACTATGTATACACACATGGGTTAACTTCACCCTGCGTGAAGGAAGCGATCCTGTTGCGTCTCAGGACCGCAGTACCGCACATAGAGCGCGAGCAAGAAGTCAGCGAACTCAACCCCTACTCAGGATTGAAGTCCGATTAGACACTTGCTGGCACAACACCGCAACTGGGTGTGTAAGGAAACTAATAAATAGAATATAAAGGCACGAGAGTGCGTGCGGTGCCGCACTGACGGACACCACTAACCACCCAGGCTTGGGTAAGGAAAGCGCAGAGGAAGCGCACGGCGCCGTACTGGCGGACACAGCAACTGGACGCTGTGATGTGTGTTATGTGCAGATGGCTAGTCAGGCGCTAGATAGCTACCATCATCCGCGAGCAGTCAACAACACTAGGGAGGGATACTTAGGAGCTTTCATCCATCGACATACATCCATCTACACACACACATTATCAAGACAATACTAGCGCATGGCCGTGCGGTCATGCGCAGTTTATATAGTTGCAGCACAGGAAGCTGCTACAGAAGTTTTGCCCTTTCAGGACCTGCCAAGAGGACCAATGGGATGTGCTGCAGTACCTGAGCATGTGACCCTCGATCTCCAACGGGAGATCTTGCCCTGGGCATGCTCAGTGTGTGCAAATAAGGACTTAGTCCCAGAGAAGCTCGCTCGCCGCAGATCAGTGCAGGGTACAACAGGAGAGCCAGAAAAGGCAGCAGTAACCCTCTGCACAGAATCAGTCCCAGCGAGACGCTGGGAGCGGCGCCTCCGCTGAGCAGAGCCCACTGCGGCCGAAGCAGAATGGGAGACCGCAGCAGACACGGATCGAGATTCCCCCTGTGCAGCAGAGGAAACTCGACTCCTAACAGTAGATATGTCAGGAGGATATACACACGTGGTCAAAGTTGTTGGCACCTCTCGTTCAATGACAGAAAACCCCACAATGGTCACAGAAATAACTTGAATCTGACGAAAGTAAAAATAAAAAGATCTATGAAAATGAACAAGTGAAAGTCAGACGTTGCTTTTCAGCCATGCTTCCACAGAACTGAAAAAAAAAGTAAAACTCATGAAATCGGCCTGGACAGAAATGATGGGACCTTAACGTAATATTTTATTGCACGACCTTCTGAGGCAATCACACGATTCCTATAACTGTCAATGAGACTTCTGCACCTCTCGACAGGTATTTTGGCAGCTCCTCAAGAGCGACCTGCTCCCGTTGTCTCGTGTTTGAAGGTCGCCTTTTGTTTCAGCTCTTTCCAAAGATGCTCAATAGGATTTTGGTCAGGGCTCATAGAAGCCGCTTCAGAAAAATCCAATGTTTCCTTTTAGCCATTCTTGGGTGCTTTTAGCTGTGTGTTTTGGGTCATTATCCTGCTGCAACTGAGACCAAGCTTTCTGACACTGGGCAGCACATTTCTCTCCACTATCCCTTGATATTCTTGAGATTTCATTGTACCCTGCACAGATTCAAGACACCCTGTGCCAGATGCAGCAAATCAGCCCCAGAACATAACAGAGCCTCCTCCATGTTTCACAGTAGGGACAGTGTTCTTTTATTGGTATGTGTAATAATTATATGGGTACTACGGAATCTGATAGCATGGGATAAAGCCAGTCTGAGAGCAAAGTTGCAGCAATAGATGTATTTACTCAAAAACAGAAATGTAAACAGAACTAACACAGATATTTTATTATTATTATTATTATTATTTATTTATATAGCACCATTGATTCCATGGTGCTGTACATGAGAAGGGGTTACATACAAGTTACAAATATCACATACAGTAAACA
The DNA here is from genome assembly GCF_032444005.1 of Ranitomeya imitator. Taxonomy (NCBI): domain Eukaryota; kingdom Metazoa; phylum Chordata; class Amphibia; order Anura; family Dendrobatidae; genus Ranitomeya; species Ranitomeya imitator. The sequence continues at coordinate 11,678,690 of NC_091285.1, forward strand.
AACTAACAATGACGGACTGATACAGAGGGGCGAGGACCCTGCCCTTGCGGGCTTACATTCTACAGGATTATGGGGAAGGAGACAGTAGGTTGAGGGTTGCAGGAGCTCCGGTGTTGGTGAGGCGGTAGCTCCGGTATTGGTGAGGCGGTAGCTCCGGTGTTGGTGAGGCGGTAGCTCCGGTATTGGTGAGGCGGTAGCTCCGGTGTTGGTGAGGCGGTAGCTCCGGTATTGGTGAGGCGGTAGCTCCGGTGTTGGTGAGGCGGTAGCTCCGGTAGTGGTGAGGTGGCAGCAGGGTCAGTGCAGGCTGTAGGCTTTCCTGAAGAGATGGGTTTTCAGGTTCCGTCTGAAGGATCCGACTGTGGTTGATAGTCGGACGTGTTGGGGCAGAGAGTTCCAGAGGATGGGGGATATTCGGGAGAAGTCTTGGAGGCGATTGGATGAGGAGCGAATAAGTGTGGAGGAGAGAAGGAGGTCTTGGGAGGACCGGAGGTCACGTGAGGGAAGATATCGAGAGATTAGTTCAGAGATATATGGAGGAGACAGGTTGTGGATGGCTTTGTAGGTCAGTATTAGCAATTTGAACTGGATACGCTGAGGGAATGGGAGCCAGTGAAGAGATTTGCAGAGGGGGGAAGCGGAGGAGTAGCGAGGAGAGAGATGGATTAGTCGGGCAGCAGAGTTAAAGATGGACTGGAGAGGTGCAAGGGTGTTAGCAGGGAGGCCACAGAAAAGGATGTTGCAGTAGTCAAGGCGGGAAATGATGAGGGCGTGCACAAGCATTTTAGTAGATTGGGGGTTGAGGAAAGGACGGATCCTGGAGATACTTTTGAGCTGGAGGCGACAGGAGGTGGAAAGAGCTTGGATGTGTGGTTTGAAGGACAGGGCAGAGTCGAAGGTTACTCCGAGGCAGCGGACTTCGGGTACAGGGGAAAGCATGATGTCATTGACTGCGATAGATAGGTCAAGTAAGGAAGATTTGTGGGATGGAGGAAAGATGATGAGTTCAGATTTGTCCAGATTTGTCCATATTTCTGCAATTGTAACGAGGTCCTCAGCTCTATATAGAAAATAGCCAACAGGATAGCGAACAAAACATAGTACAGATATTCCTGCAATAGTAACGAGGTCCTCAGCCCTATGTAGAAAATCACAGCAAACTGAGTAGCGGGGCGCGACCGCTAATGTGATCCAGTCCAGCAAGGAAATGATGTGGAAGCAAAGAAGACACTTAAACGAGGAAGTCCAATAAGGTTACAGTGCAAATGCACACAGTACTTAAATGATGAAGTCCAGCAAGACTTGATCACACGTGTGCACAGTACTTGTTAGTAGGAGTCCATTAGTTCACAGATGATGCGTCATGTGAATGACGTCCTGGAAAAGAGAGGACGAGGGGAGAAAGAGGGAGAGCGCTATCTAAGCGTAGTAGATGAGTGGATCTTTCTTGGAGGGAAAAGCACAGCTTGAATCTTGCTCACCTGGTGTGGTTGTGCAAAGAGGCACAACACTGGGAAAAGTTTGGTACACAAAGGAAATCCTTCCACTGGTGTGCTGCACGTCGCAGCAGTTCCAGAGGCGAGAGGTAGCTGAATGGGGTGAGGCAGACCACCGAGTAGTGAGCAGCACAAGCAGGGAGTTAACCAGCAAACAGGCAGATGCTACGGAGCCACAAAATACTCAGGCACAGGTGAACACAAGACCCAGACTTAAATAATCAGGACCGACAAGAAGTTCCATGACAGGGCGAGATCCAAGACTCCATCTTAAATCAGGGCGATTTTTTATGACTTTTTTTTCCAACAGTGTCCTACTTGGTTGTCTCCCATGACGTCCACTTTGGCTCATACAACGAAGGATGGTGCGATCTGACACTGATGTTCCTTGAGCTTGAAGTTCACCTTTAATCTGTTTAGAAGTTTTTCTGGGATCTTTTGTTACCATTCGTATTATCCGTCTCTTTGATTTGTCATCAATGTTCCTCCTGCGTCCACGTCCAAGGAGGTCGGCTACAGTCCCAGGGATCTTACATTTCTGAATAATATGTGCAGCTGCAGGCACAGGAACATCAAGCTGCTTGGAGATGGTCTGATAACTTTTACCTTTAACATGTTTGTCTTCTATCTAATCTCCCGAGACAACTCTTTCCTTCGCTTCCTCTGGTCCTTGTTGAGTGTGATACTCACCATGTCACCACACAGCACAGTGAGGATCTGTAGCCCTATATACCGGCCACGCACTGATTCCAGTATTGTAGACTCCTGTGATGCCAGTTAGTGGACAGTACCTGTCTACCTTCAACCATTATGGTCTCTTGGCCCTATCAGGCACCCGTCGCCTAGTACTAGTGATGTCACCATAACCAGGCCCCCACTAACCAATATAACTGCACAAAATTTAGAAATAAACATTTCTGACATGCAAAAACAAAACCCCAAAAAATTAGTGACCAATATAGCCCCCTTTCTTTATGATGACACTCAGCAGCCTCCATCCATAGATTTTGTCAGTGGCTTGATCTGTTTACGACCAACATTGCGTGCAGCAGCCACCACAGCCTCCAGACACTGCTCCGAGAGGTGGACTGTTTTTCCTCCCTGTAGATCTCACATTTTATGAGGGACCACAGGTTCTCTATGGGGTTCACATCAGGTGAACAAGGGGCCATGTAATTATTTGTTCTTCTTTGAGACCTTTACTGGCCAGCCACGCTGTGGAGTAGTTGGAGGCATGTGATGGAGCATTGTCCTGTATGAAAATCATGATACCGACTTCTTCCTGTACCACTGCTTGAAGAAGTTGTCTTCCAGAAACTGGCAGTAGATCTGGGAGTTGAGCTTCACTCCATCCTCAACCCGGAAAGGCCCCACAAGTTCATCTTTGATGATCCCAGCCCATACCAGTCCCCACCTCCACCTTGCTGGCGTCTGAGTCGGAGTGGAGCTCTCTGCCCTTTACTGATCCGGCCTCCGGCCCGTCCATCCGGTCCATCAAGAGTCACTCTCATTTCATCAGTCCATAAAACCTTTGAATAGTCAGTCTTAACATGTTTCTTGGCCCAGTCTTGACGTTTAATCTTATGTTTCTTGTTCAGAGGTGATCGTTTTTCAGCCTTCCTTACCTTGGCCGTGTCCCTGAGTATCGCCCACCTTGTGCTTTTTGTTACTCCAGCTCTGAAATACGGCAAAACTGGTGGCAAATGGCATCTTGGCCGCTTCACGCTTTATTTTCCTCAATTCATGGGCAGTTATTTTGCGCCTTTTTTTGCCCAACACGCTTCTTGCGACCCTGTTGGCTATTTGCCATGAAACGCTTGATTGTTCGGTGATCACGCTTCAAAAGTTTGGCAATTTCAAGACTGCTGCATCCCTCTGCAAGACATCTCACAATATTGGACTTTTCAGAGAACGTCAAATCTCTCTTCTGACCCATTTTGCCAAAGGAAAGGAAGTTGCCTAATAATTACGCACACCTTATATAGGGTTCTGATGTCATTAGACAACACCCCTCCTCATTACAGAGATGCACATCACCTGATTTACTTAATTGGTAGTTGGCTCTAAAGCCTGAACAGCTTGGAGTAGGACAACTTGTATAAAAAGTATCATGTGATCAAAATACAACTTGCCGAATAATTCTGCACATGGTGTATTACTGTCATGCAATGCATAAATAATGCCGTCCATCCCCATCCATATATTCGTCACCTAATAGTGTAATTAATTGCCTAATAATACCACAATAAATTCTCCACAAAACACTGACATTAATTTCCTAAATAATACTGCCATATAATGTATAAATAATACTGCCATATAATGTATAAATAATACCATCATATTGTTTCTACATAACCTTACTTTATAATATCCTGCAATATTTTGAAATAATACTGTCACACGATGAATAAATGACACCGCTCTATCCAAATATGCCTAACATATATTTTCCACACCACTCAATGCACAAGTAACGCTACCATATAATGTATAAATAATGCCGCCATACAGTGACCACATGCCCCTTGCTATATATTCTGCATACAATCATGTTATTAACTTCCTAAATAATACTGCCATACTCCACACAATACCGCCATTCATTGCCCAATAACTCTTGGTGAATAGAATTAGCGCTGATGACAGCCCGGTGTTTCAGGCTCTATAGACGGACGAATTCTTCTAAGGGTCAAAGACAAATAATGCCGACACCATTGTCACAGACTACAAAAGAGACGACGATGAGTTATAAACCCGCCATTATAAGTATTACACCGTGATGGAGATACGATTACACACGCGGCTCGGCCAGAAACATAGAACCGCTGAAGTGATCAGACACCGATATCGCAGCCAACGGGAGCGACAAGACGAATATTCCAGTTTGTTTTTTTTCAAGAAAATTTCAAGAGCAACGATTGATGTAATATTGTTGTTGTTGGCAAAAGTTAAAATAAGTCAGATGAAAAGATCAGTAGATGATTGAGTATGTGGATGTAGCAGAGCTAAGTATGTGGATGTAGCAGAGCAGACTATGTGGATGTAGCAGAGCAGACTATGTGGATGTACAGAGCTGAGTATGTGGATATAACAGAGCAGAGAATGTGGATGTAGCAGAGCAGAGTATGTGAATATAACAGAACAGAGTATGTGGATGTAGCATAGCACTTCATGTGGATGTAGCAGAGCAGAGTATGTGGATGTAGCAGAGTATGTGGATGTAGCAGAGCTGAGTATGTGGATGTAGCAGAGCAGAGTATGTGGATGGAGCAGAGCAGAGTATGTGGATATAACAGAGCAGAGTATGTGGATGTAGCAGAGCAGAGTATGTGGATATAACAGAGCAGAGTATGTGGATGGAGCAGAGCAGAGTATGTGGATGGAGCAGAGCAGAGTATGTGGATGTAGCAGAGTATGTGGATATAACAGAGCAGAGTATGTGGATGGAACAGAGCAAAGTATGTGGATGTAGCAGAGCAGAGTATGTGAATGTAGCAGAGCAGAGTATGTGGATGTAGCAGAGCAGAGTATGTGGATATAACAGAGCAGAGTATGTGGATGGAGCAGAGCAGAGTATGTGCATGTAGCAGTGCAGAGTATGTGGATGTAGCAGAGTATGTGGATGTAGCAGTGCAGAGTATGTGGATGTAGCAGTGCAGAGTATGTGGATGTAGCAGAGCAGAGTATGTGGATATAACAGAGCAGAGTATGTGGATGTAGCAGAGCAGAGTATGTGGATGTAGCAGAGCAGAGTATGTGAATGTAGCAGAGCAGAGTATGTGGATATAACAGAGCAGAGTATGTGGATGGAGCAGAGCAGAGTATGTGGATGTAGCAGAGCAGAGTATGTGGATATAACATAGCAGAGTATGTGGATATAACATAGCAGAGTATATGGATGTAGCAGAGCAGAGTATGTGGATATAACATAGCAGAGTATGTGGATGTAGCAGAGCAGAGTATGTGGATGTAGCAGAGCAGAGTATGTGGATATAACATAGCAGAGTATGTGGATGTAGCAGTGCAGAGTATGTGGATGTAGCAGAGCAGAGTATGTGGATATAACATAGCAGAGTATGTGGATGTAGCAGAGCAGAGTATGTGGATGTAGCAGAGCAGAGTATGTTGGCAGTTTGGGGAATTTCATCGCTGTGCAGCAACCTGATCTCCCGGAGTCCTACGTTATACCGGGGTTTACTTTAAAGGGACAGCGCACCTACCACCCATCCTCTCCCCATTTGCTCTCCACACTAAATCCTTAAAGGAACAGTAGTGAAGGTCATTGGTACAATGTATGCGGTGCAGCGCCACCAGATCAGGGGTTTTATAGGAGCCACAGGATTTAGGGATCTCTCCCAGAACAATCTACCCACCAACAAAGATTTTCTGTGTTATGAACGTTCTAGAACTTCCGATATGACATTTTCTTCTTCCTGCAGCCAAACCTGTTTCTCCTACAGTCCCGTGGTGGAATTTACTTGCTTCACCTGAAATTTCCTATTTGACACCAGTTCAAGAATGTGATCACGAAGCAGAAAGTCCCGGCCCCTCGTCATTAGATCATAGCCAAGAAATGTAGATTTAGATCTTTATCGAGATGCATCTCCTGAGTTATCTATTAACAGTTTATGGGGTGTCAACATTTTCCGCTTCTGATGCTTATACCACCGATTGAAAATGATAAGCCGTGCCAAAAAGTGGTCAAAGGCCAGATCGTGAAGATCTACCCCTGGGTGTATGTGGGGGGGGAGTGAGAATGGTAATTATGTCACTGACACTTTTAGGAATTGGGTTTAGGTAAATGGAGAACCTGTGGGTCCTGGTCAAGGTAGTCCCAACGGCCTACAACCATTCCCCATGGGCAATGTGATCCTCGATAACCTCCCTCCACTTCAAAGACCTGAAGGTCAACTTCCTTTATGGTTAGGAACATAGGGTACCAAAGATACAGACCTTCACTCCCCCCCCCCCAGATAAGGACCACCTATAAGGTGATATGGAGGTCATCTCCTTCCACTCCCAAAAACATGCTTGGAAAAATGGGAATGCTGCCATCAAGACTTGGAGCCATGGAAATGTTTAAAGGGCCACTTGATCGTGATCTTGGTTCCTTATTTTACTGGTCACTGGGTGATGGGAAATAAACATCGTGAGGGTAGAAATTGTGCCTTGGCCCACAGGGCCATCAAGACAAGACTACCTGGTGCCTGTTGGTTTGATGAGTCAGGTCCACTAGAGTAGGAGCCACCCTTCACAACTTCACGTTCAGGCAGATAGCAGAGCCCCTATGATATCCATACATCCTCAGGTGACATAAATACATGGTAAAACACATTCTTGACCCCCCTCCAAAAAAAAACCTGTTGAAATCCATAAAAGTAGTAGAGGGTCTTTGATGTCCATCATTACAAAGTTGAAAATCAGGTTCTTCTGACCACATCAAGTGAGTTGACCTCTTTTTTTCCTCTCTTCTAGATAATCGAAAAATCTCCAATTTGACCAAAAACATTATGTTTTCCAACTATCTATCCTTAGGAGTAAAAATGAATTTTAAGTCATGGTTGATGTTACTGGCTTCCTTCAGTTTGCTTACCTCCGTGTTCCTCTTCGTGTATTTAAAGTTCACATCTGACACAGAAGAAGAAGCCCACCTTCACCATTTACCCAAGGAGGTCACCTGCCCAGCTTCTATCCCTAACGAATCGGATAAATCTCCAACCAACATAACCAGTGGTGGTGGCATCTTCTTCCTGGAGACCTCAGAAAGGACTAGTCCGTCCTTCCAGGTGATGTGTGCAGTGGAATCAACAGCCAGAGCCAATCCCCACACAAAAATAACCATTATGATGAATGGGTTAAAGGGCAACAACCAATCACTGCCTCAAAATTTTGGCATTTCCTTTCTTAGTTGCTTCTCGAATGTAGAGTTTGTTCCCCTGGACTTCAAGAAACTGTTTTCAGATACCCCTCTGAGCACATGGTACTCCAAGGTTGAAAGACACGCAGAATTGGTCGACTACCCGACTCTGTCAGATGCCTGCCGGTTGGCCATCCTTTGGAAATGGGGTGGAATTTACCTGGACACCGACTTTATTATTCTCAAAAATTTACTAACTATTACAAATGCGATGGCCTTACAATCATTGTACATAGTCAACGGAGCCTTCCTCACCTTCCAACCTAGGCACAAGTTCATAGAGCTCAGCATGAAAGACTTTGTGAAAACTTACAACTACTGGCTGTATGGCCATCAAGGTCCTCAGCTTCTGACACGGGTCTACAAGCAGTGGTGTGGGACCCGTAGACTGAGGGACAAGAACAGTTGTCGGGGGGTGAATGTTCTTCCCAAGGAAACCTTCTACCCAGTTGACTGGCAGGACTGGAAAAAGTACTTTGAGGTGATTGAGGTGGAAGAGATTAAGACACTCTTGAGGAACAGCTATGGGGTGCATCTCTGGAACAAAAAAAGCCAAGGTCAACAACTGCTGAAAGGATCTTTTTTGGAACATCTTCAGTTGGAGTATTGTCCTTCAACGAACAGTCTAATGAAAATGTATCTTTAAGGATAGGTCAAAGGAACTGTTACATTGTGACCCAACCCAATCTACGAATGATCAACATTGTTTAATGGGGAGGTGCTCTGAGTGTTTGGGTAACCGCGCTTAAGGGCCTGGAACCCATGCTGATCTATAGTCCCTACATTTGAGGATCTATAGTCTCTACCACCACATTTGAGCCCATTGGTCTATGTTGTCAGTGGAGATGATTATTTTTGACAGAGTCATTTTGTCTTTCAAGGAAGCCCCAGATATGTTCGCATTGACCCTTTTGTAGGAGATATGCATGAAATACAATAGCTAAGCCTCCCATGCATATTCATGCTTACTACTGATGGGGAAAGAGGAGTCAGCAGCTGTCAGACACTTCTGGTGGTGCATCAGCGCTATTTGCAACAAAAGGATCAAGTATGTTGAAAATCAACAGCCCCATCTTTTTACCTATGACATGTCACTAGGGAAGACTCAGAACACTTCTATACACACTAGATGGGTGTCCACTCACACCATGTTGACTGGTCGTGCCAACATTTTTATAATGCGTATGGCCACCTTTTGTGACTGGAGTGGGGTAGCTGCTCTTTGACTCTTTATATCACAGCAGGAAGTTGTTTGCTTTTTTACAAATGGTGGGGTATTGCCAATGTCCTTTCTTTAGGGACATCCTTCAGATGAGATGTCCTTCAGATGTAGGCAAGTCTTCAGATGAGATGTCCTTCAGCTGTAGGCGAATCTACACATGAGATGTCCTTCAGCTGTAAACAAGTCTTCAGATGAGCTGTCCTTCAACTGTAGATAAGTCTTCAGATGAGCTGTCCTTCAGCTGTAGATAAGTCTTCAGATGAGATGTCCTTCAGCTGTAGATAAGTCTTCAGATGAGATGTCCTTCAGATGTAGGCAAATCTTCACATGAGATGTCCTTCAGCTGTAGGCAAGTCTTCAGATGAGATGTCCTTCAAATGTAGAAAAGCCTTCATGTGAGATGTCCTTCAGATGTAAACAAATCTTCAGATGAGATGTCCTTCAGATGTAGGCAAATCTTCAGATGAGCGGTCCTTCAGTTGTAGATAAGTCTTCAGTTGAGATGTCCTTCAGATGTAGAGAAGTCTTTTATGACCGCCTGTACTTATAGCTGAACATTTTTAGTTTTAAATTACTGCACAATTTCTCATTCTGACTTTATGGTAGCTGTAAATGGCGTCATCGTGGAGTTACGAATATGGTTGTTGTTAACAATGGATCATATAGTGGCATTTATAGTCTGGACGACAAGAAAGTTCTCATATCTCGGTCTTGTATATATTTATTGATCTCTCGATTACCTATCTAAGCTCTAGAGAAAGGCTCACACCTTGAGCCGAAACGTCTCAAATACTTTTGGTGTGAAATACAATTTTTTTCATGTTTTTTTGTGTGTTATGTTTCGATTGTAACTTCTCATCTATCTAACCATCCATCATCTATCTCATCTTTAGGGTTCTGCTCTTTATGTGCCATCATTTATAGTCATACCTTTCAAGCATTCAACCTCAATTCCTCTTTTATGTGAAATGGACAAAAATCACATCGTCAATATACTGGCTGAACCCGGAACCCGCTCTGGGGTTTCCCTTGTTTACAGATCTAGACCTAAACTCCTCCAATTCTAAATATTTGGGCATTGAGAGTATATATAGAGAAAAGCTGTAGACCATAAACTGGAGATCACCAAAATAGATACAAAATACTCTTTATTGAATACAAGACCAACATACAAAATAAAAACAATTAAAAGTCATCCAACATGACAGATGTAAACCCCAAATAGCTTATAATAAAGCTTAGAGCAACCCCTCCCTAGGCCAATGTACAGAATGTACATAGCAGTCAATACACAGAGTTACTGCGCAAAATTCCACATAGTAATGACCACATAAAAAGCAATATATAGTGAATCACCCTGCACATAACTTGCTGTGGACCGAGAACCAAATGTATTATGAAGGTCTGTGAATGGCACAGAACAATATCACATTGTACCATTACCCCTGTACTACAGAATCTACCATACCACTGATGAAAAATAGCCATGCAATAGTATATTTGAAACAGCAGGAATAGTAGATAGCACATAAGCCGAACCAATGGCCAGTACTTCAGCAGGAAAAAATACCCACTACCATGCTATAGTGCCACTGTGAGCAGATGATACAGACCCAATATATTGAATAAAGTACAGATGGCCAGGGAGTAGGGGAGCCCGTGGAGATGCCTGACGCGCGTCGCCACCGCTAGGCGGCTTTGTCAGGGGCTGAAGGTATGGTCTGCCCAGTATTCTTAAATATAGTATCCAATAATAGATAATGAACAGCAGCTGTAATAGTTACCATGTGTTTTGGAGCGCACCTGTGTCAGACTTCCGGGACGCTGAGCAGGAGCATACGGAAGTGGCCCCCACGCTGAGTGCCAAGAGTACTTCCCAGGTAAAGATGTATAACACTGCGCATGCTCAGTTCAGTGAGGCCTGCGTCTGCGCAGTGTAGCTAGACCGTATCCATGGTTACATAAAAAGCTTCAATAAGAGATGCGTCTGCGCAGTGTGAAATGGATCGCTGCTATGGTGACACACACAGCTCCAATTAGAACCGTGTCTGCGCACCAAAGTCCGGTCCAAAACACATACCCCATACAATCAGGGATGCGAATATCAGTATGGTGTAAGAGCCGTTGTCGATGTCATAAACAAATGACCGGCGGAACAAATGAATATCATTGCGCATGATCTATCCCATTGGGGACTGCGTCTGCGCAGTGTGACCAGGCTGAAACCAAGGTTACACAACGAGCTTCAGTAAGAGCCGCGTCTGCGCAGTATAAGATGGATCGTAACCTCGATAGCAGCTCCAGCTCCAGTTAGAGCTGTGTCTGCGCCAAAAAGTCCAGTCCAAAGAACCATCCCACAGGCAATCACAGATGCGGGTGCAATATTGATGTCATACACGCATACCGGCGAAAAAAAAGCCTTAAAAAAATCCCATACAAATGTCGAATAGTTTCTTTCTATTTATTTCGAACCGCTGCAGGTGTCAATATTTGCAAACTGGCATAAAGGCATGTATAAGTAATACACAGTAGAGGTTGACGTATCAAAAATGAGAATAAAGGCATATTTAAGAATATAGTTATATGCATGGTTCCCTTGACTCGCACATCTAAAAACAATGGTCACATCAGGCAACGCCAGTTTGTTAAAGAAGAGGCTCACTGAGAAGACACACGTATAATGAATCCCTGCCTACGGCAAACTAACCCCACAACAGAGTGGCAGCCAGAGTAGCAAGGTAATTTGTATAACCCGGCGCCATCTATGCATAGAAGTCGAAGCTAGTAAAGGCAGGGGAAATACCCCAAAATCATAGGTGCCAAGGGATCGACAAGCGATCCCCATAACACTACATCTCCACGGGTTCCCCTACATGGGGAAAGAGATAATGATGTGCCAGATTATAACAGGACAATCTAATAGAAACTGGACTACAGCGCCCATCCCTGCTACCACGTACACAAGAAGTTGAGGATAGATTAATGACATTCAATGATCTATCCTAGGAGTTACCACAGGGTTATACATGTACTTCCATTAGTAGGCCCTGGCGGGCGACGCACTAGCCCCACTAGAAGAAAACAGAAACCAATAAACAATTAAAGTAACAGCATGAATACAGTTTCCTGGAATAACCCATATTAAAGTCTAACCATTCAGAAGTGCCTACAGAGCCTAAGTGCCAAGGAAAATAAGATCCTCAGACACTTCATCTCCACGGGTTCCAATAACCTAAGAGGAAGGTGGTAAAATGACAATTCAATACGGCAATCACATAGAACTCAAATCACTAACAATGTACATAGTATAAAAAAGCATGATGGGCTTGTAGGTCGAGTGCTGATGTCCGAATTGTTGAGTGGAAACCCGGATACGAGAAAACAGGTGGCAGATCCCTGAGACTTGATTACGGGGACTTCAATGTCCTTTTTCAGTCGCCACAAAAGAAGAAGAAGATATCATGTCCATCCCGTCAGTGAGGAGATAGAGAAGTCCAATTATGTAACTGGAAACCTGTGAATCAGGAACAGTTACATATCAGTGTATAATTCCAATACGTCACAGCTGTTTATAAAAACCCGTGAAGAGCAGATCTTCATTAAGTTCCAAAGGTGAAAGGCTGCGGAGATTAAAGATCCACTTAAGATTCGCATCTCAGTAATTCATGGGTAATATCCCCACCCCAAATATCCATCTGTACGGATTCCAAGCCCAAAACTCTCAGGCTTGTACTTGAACCATTATGAACCTGTAAGAAGTGGGTTGCTACTGGCGTCAAGGTTTTGCCTTTAGCCAAGTCAGTTTTAGCCATATTTATATTAGAAAGATGTTGTTGTACTCTACTCCTGAGTTCTTGACTTGTTTGACCTACATAGATCTTTGGACATTTACACACCAGGCCATAGATCAAATTTTTAGACTTGCAATTAAAAAACGTATTTGAAGAAACAGGTGATATTTAAGAGGGCAAAGAAATTCCCTGACTGCCAGCAGTAAGATGGCAGACACTACATCCACCACAAGTAAAAGTCCCCCTCAATCACGTACCCCTCTCCAACCTTTGAGTAGGTCTCTTAAAGTGGCTATGACACAATGAGTCTTTTAATGATTGAGCTTTTCTAGCTATCAGAATGGGTTTCGTGGCTATATGTGGTGCCAATTTGGGTTCGTTCGCCACAATTCCCCAATATCTCGATAGAATAACCCGAAGCACCTGCCACTGGTTATTAAAAGTTGTTATCAAGCCCAAAGGTCTAGAGGAGTCCCTCATCTGTAGGTTCAAAAGTTGTGCCCGATCTGAGTCTCTGGCCAAGGTGAAGGCTGTTGTAATTACCTTCTTGGGGTATCGTCTGTCCCTGAAGCGACTGGTCAAATCTCTTGCTTGCATCAGAAAATCTTGCTGAGTTGAACAATTCCGTTTCAAATGATAAAATTGCCCCTTCGGAATGCCCTTCCTGAGATGTTCTGGGTGGAAAATTGAATAATGAAGTATATTGTTGGTAGAGGTCGGTTTTCGATACAATGTGGTCTTCACGTGCGAGTCCTCAATTGTCAGGTTTAGGTCAAGAAATTCGGCAACAGAGCCTGAAAAATTAGCTGTAAGATGAATGTTAAAGCTGTTACTATTAAGGCCATCAACAAAGTTCCTACATTCATTAAGGGACCCAGTCCAAAAAAAGAAGCACGTCGTCAATGAAGCGACACCATTTGAAAATGTTTTTATGAAATTCCGGTAGACCAAACACCTGAGTGATTTCCCACCACCCTAAAAACAAGTTAGCATATGAGGGCGCACATCTTGCCCCCATAGCGGTACCGGACACTTGCCTGTAAAAAACTCGATTGAATACAAAGTAATTCGGGCATCAGCACTCGACCTACAAGCCCATCATGCTTTTTTTATATTACGTACATTGATAGTGATTTGAGTTCTATGTGATTGCCGTATTGAATTGTCATTTTACTACCTTCCTCTTAGGTTATTGGAACCCGTGGAGATGAAGTGTCTGATGATCTTATTTTCCTTGGCACTTAGGCTCTGTATGCACTTCTGAATGGTTAGACTTTACTATGGGTTATTCCAGGAAACTGTATTCATGCTGTTACTTTGTTTATTGGTTTCTGTTTTCTTCTAGTGGGGCTAGTGCGTCGCCCGCCAGGGCCTACTAATGGAAGTACATGTATAACCCTGTGGTAACTCCTAGGATAGATTATTGAATGTCATTAATCTATCCTCAACTTCTTGTGTACGTGGTAGCAGGGATGGGCGCCGTAGTTCAGTTTCTATTAGATTGTACTGTTATAATCTGGCACATCATTATCTCTTTCCCCATGGAGATGTAGTGTTATGGGGATCGCTTGTCGATCCCTTGGCACCTATGATTTTGGGGTATTTCCCCTGCCTTTAAGAGCTTCGACTTCTATGCATAGATGGCGCCGGGTTATACAAATTACCTTGCTACTCTGGCTGCCACTCTGTTCTGGGGTTAGTTTGCCGTAGGCAGGGATTCATTATACGTGTGTCTTCTCAGTGAGCCTCTTCTTTAACAAACTGGCGTTGCCTGATATGACCATTGTTTTTAGATGTGCGAGTCAAGGGAACCATGCATATAACTATATTCTTAAATATGCCTTTATTCTCATTTTTGATACGTCAACCTCTACTGTGTATTACTTATACATACCTTTATGCCAGTTTGCAAATATTGACACCTGCAGCGGTTCGAAATAAATAGAAAGAAACTATTCGACATTTGTATGGGATTTTTTTAGGCCTTTTTTCCGCCGGTATGTGTGTATGACATCAATATTGCACCCGCATCTGTGATTTCCTGTGGGATGGTTCTTTGGACTGGACTTTTTGGCGCAGACGCAGCTCTAACTGGAGCTGGAGCTGCTATCGAGGTTACGATCCATCTTATACTGCGCAGACGCGGCTCTTACTGAAGCTCGTTGTGTAACCTTGGTTTCAGCCTGGTCACACTGCGCAGACGCAGTCCCCAATGGGATAGATCATGCGCAATGATATTCATTTGTTCCGCCGGTCATTTGTTTATGACATCGACAACGGCTCTTACACCATACTGATATTCGCATCCCTGATTGTATGGGGTATGTGTTTTGGACCGGACTTTGGTGCGCAGACACGGTTCTAATTGGAGCTGTGTGTGTCACCATAGCAGCGATCCATTTCACACTGCGCGGACGCATCTCTTATTGAAGCTTTTTATGTAACCATGGATACGGTCTAGCTACACTGCGCAGACGCAGGCCTCACTGAACTGAGCATGCGCAGTGTTATACATCTTTACCTGGGAAGTACTCTTGGCACTCAGCGTGGGGGCCACTTCCGTATGCTCCTGCTCAGCGTCCCGGAAGTCTGATACAGGCGCGCTGCAAAACACATGGTAACTATTACAGCTGCTGTTCATTATCTATTATTGGATACTAGATTTAAGAATACTGGGCAGACCATACCTTCAGCCCCTGACAAAGTCACCTAGCGGTGGCGACGCGCGTCGGGCATCTCCACGGGCTCCCCTACTCCCTGGCCATCTGTACTTTATTTGATGTTTTTGGTCTGTATCATCTGCTTACAGTGCATACATTCTGTACATTGGCCTAGGGAGGGGTTGCTCTAAGCTTTATTATAACCTATTTGGGGTTTACATCTGTCATGTTTGATGACTTTTAATTGTTTTTATTTTGTATGTTGGTCTTGTATTCAATAAAGAGTATTTTGCATCTATTTTGGTGATCCCCAGTTTATGGTCTACAGCTTTTCTCTCTATATACTCTCAATGCCCAAATATTTAGAATTGGAGGAGTTTAGGTCTAGATTTGTAAACAATGGAAACCCCAGAGCGCGGTCTGGGTGCTTCCGGTATATTGACGATGTGTTTTTTGTCCATTTCACATCAAAATCTATTTTGGTGATCCCCAGTTTATGGTCTACAGCTTTTCTCTTTATATACTCTCAATGCCCAAATATGTAGAATTGGAGGAGTTTAGGTCTAGATCTGTAAACAAGGGAAACCCCAGAGTGGGGTCTGGGTGCTTCCGGTATATTGACGATGTGTTTTTTGTCCATTTCACATCAAAATCTATTTTGGTGATCCCCAGTTTATGGTCTACAGCTTTTCTCCCTATATACTCTCTGTGTTAATGTGTTGACCCTGGGCGTATCCCTATTTATTTGCTGTTGTGCTCTCCCAAACCACGTCTGTTTGTCTGTAAATATTTGGGCATCATGACTTGAAGTGATAGAAAAAAAAAATCACAACTGCGATACTTTATTGTAGCATCGCCCGCCAGGTACAGGCGGGGGGAGTATTACATTTCTGCAGTATTGACCTTATGGAGCAACGTGGCATTATTAAAGACATTTGGTCTATTTATCAGAGCTATAAAAAGTCTTCACATTGCTCTGGAGTAAAAAAACAAACACTTTGGTTAGGTTAAAGTGAAAAATAATTGTGTCCTAATCTATAATTAATATATTAATGATTGATAATGGACGGCAGAACTGTGCACTCCCTGAATGATAGCGAGCAGGAGTCACCTCCGGTGACCATAACATCCCTGACTTCTCTACCTTCTTGGCAGATGCGGATGCTCTTACTATTTTCCAAGCCTGTTTTTTTTTTATTTAGAAAAAGCCTTTTAAAGGGGGTGTCCACTTTTGGAAGATATTTTTTCACTTAATTTAGGTATTTGAGGCTAAAAATTATATTTTTGCTATTAGTTTTCATTATTTATTTGACTCCATTTGCCTTCTAAAGCCTCTGCTTCCCACTGTCTTTTGCTGACTCCAGAAAGACTAAACTGAGAATTGATCAGTGAGCTCATTTTTTCCTAGAAGTCTTTAATGCTTTTTTTTCTGGCTTCTCTCAGCTGATTTATGACTAAACTGGAATGTTCTAAAAAAAACAAAACCAAAAAACATGGAAAAGCCAAAACTGAGCAACGTTTTAATTGAACCCAATTCCACAAATGATTTTCACAAGGGTGTATATACTTTTCATGCCACAACTGTATTTCAAATTTTGAGATTTAAGGGTCTGAAGTCAACTTTATATATACACATATATGGGCTGTGTCAGATGTGTAAACTTTTGCAATATGTTTTTATTGCTTCAATATTCATTCACATAGTTGGGTACACAGCTCCGATGCAGAGCGATGATGCCGGTGATACTCTGCTCCCTGAAGCAATGCAGCAGTATAAGTCTGCGTAGGAGCTGCATAGATTATTATTATTATTATTATTATTATTATTTTTTATTGTTATAGCGCCATTTATTCCATGGCGCTTTACATGTGAGGAGGGGTATACATAATGAAAACAAGTACAATAATCTTAAACAATACAAGTCATAACTGGTACCGGAGGAGGGAGGACCCTGCCCGCGAAGGCTCACAATCTACAAGTGATGGGTGAGGATACAGTAGGTGAGGGTAGAGCTGGTCATGCAGCGGTTTGGTCGATCGGTGGTTACTGCAGGTTGCAGGCTTGTCGGAAGAGGTAGGTCTTCAGGTTATTTTTGAAGGTTTCGATGGTAGGTGAGAGTCTGATATGTGGGGGTAGAGGGTTCCAGAGTAAGGGTGATACGCGAGAGAAATCTTGTATACGATTGTGGGAAGAGGAGATAAGAGGGGAGTAGAGTAGGAGATCTTGTGAGGATCGGAGGTTGTGTGTAGGTAAGTACCGGGAGACGAGGTCACAGATGTATGGAGGAGACAGGTTGTGGATGGCTTTGTACGTCATGGTTAGGGTTTTTGTACTGGAGTCTCTGGGCAATGGGGAGCCAGTGAAGGGATTGACAGAGGGGAGAGGCCGGGGAATAGCGGGGGGACAGGTGGATTAGTCGGGCAGCAGAGTTTAGAATAGATTGGAGGGGTGCGAGAGTGTTAGAGGGGAGGCCACAGAGCAGGAGGTTGCAGTAGTCAAGGCGAGAGATGATGAGGGCATGGACTAGGGTTTTTGCAGATTCATGGTTGAGGAATGAACGGATTCGTGAAATATTTTTGAGTTGAAGGCGGCAGGAAGTGGAAAGGGCTTGGATATGTGGTTTGAAGGAGAGATCAGCATCAAAGATTACCCAGAGGCAGCGAGCTTGTGGGACTGGGGAGAGTGGGCAGCCGTTTACTGTAATGGATAGGTTCGTTGGGGGGGTCGAGTGATATGGGGGAAAGATGATGAATTCTGTTTTGTCCATGTTAAGTTTCAGAAATCTAGCGGAGAAGAAGGATGAAATAGTGGACAGACATTGAGGGATTCTGGTTAGTAGGGTGGGGATATCTGGTCCAGAGATGTAGATCTGTGTGTCATCAGCATAGAGGTGATACTGAAAGCCATGAGATTCTATGAGCTGTCCCAGGCCAAAGGTGTAAATGGAGAAGAGCAGGGGCCTAGGACTGAACCTTGTGGGACTCCGACAGATAGAGGGCGAGGTGAGGAGGTGGTGTGTGAGTGGGAGACGCTGAATGTCTGGTCTGTTAGGTATGATGAGATGCAGGATAGGGCCAAGTCTGCGATGCCAAGGGATGAGAGTGTTTGTAATAATAGGGAATGGTCCACTGTGTCAAAGGCAGCCGACAGGTCGAGGAGGAGGAGGACAGAGTAGTGTCGCTTGCTCTTGGTGGTTAATAGGTCATTGGTGACTTTAGTTAGGGCAGTTTCGGTGGAATGGTGTGACCGGAAGCCAGATTGTAGGCGGTCAAAGAGGGAGCAAGAAGAGAGATGGGAGGACAGTTCAAGGTAGACGTGTTGTTCCAGTAGTTTGGAGGCATAGGGGAGTAGTAATGTAGGGCAATAGCTAGATACAGAGGATGGGTCAAGAGAGGGCTTTTTGAGGATAGGTGTGATGGAGGCATGTTTAAAGCTTGAGGGGAAAACACCAGTTGTTAGTGATAAGTTGAAGAGATGGGTTAGGGTTGGGATGAAGATTGTGGTGAGGTTTGGGATGAGGTGGGATGGGAGCGGGTCAAGTGCACAGGTGGTGAGATGCGATCTTGAGAGTAGAGTGGAGAGTTGATCTTCTGTAATGGTGGAGAAGTTGGTTTTGGAGGTGGAGGGCTGGGAAATCGGGAGGAAGAGCTCTGGGGGTTGTTGACCAAAACTGTCTCTAATGCTATCAATCTTCTGCTTGAAAAATGAGGCAAAGTCTTCAGCAGAGATAAGTGGGGAGGGAGGAGGTGCTGGGGGACGGAGGAGAGAATTGAAGGTGTTGAATAACTGTTTAGGGTTGTGAGAGAGAGAGGATATGAGAGATGAGAAGTAGGTTTGTTTAGCTGTGGCGAGTGTGGTCTTGAAAGTAGTGAGGGACTGTTTGAATGCGATGAAGTGCTCGTTAGAGTGGGATCTTTTCCATCTGCGCTCAGCAGCCCTGGAAGCTCGCCTAAGTTCTTTGGTCAGGCTGGTGTGCCAGGGTTGTCTGTTGATTTTGCGAGCTTTGGTATGTGTAAGTGGGGCAGCAGATTCCAAAGCTGCAGCTATTGTGGTGTTATTTAGAGCAGCAGCGTCATCCGCATTGTGTATGGAACTTATGCCTTACCGTTTTATTTAAGTTTTTTTTTTTTTTTTTTTTTTTAACGTTACATTCATTGGATCAATAAAAATAGTGATTGCAAAAGACAACACACCTTTCTGGAGCGGATTCAAAGGGCGGTCACGAGACGTAAATTCCCACATCGTCACCTGCAAACTTTTTTATTATATTGTAAATTCTATTGTGGAAGCAGAAATCCACGATTCTGAAGGAGCGAGGAGGCGAAACCTGCAGGGACGCATTCTAATTCTAATCCACTGCACTGACCTCTAGTGGCAGCAATAAGGGAGTGCAGCATCACTCCACTCTACAGTGACCTCTAGTGGCAGCAATAAGTGCAGCATCACTCCACTCTTTACAGTGACCTCTAGTGGCAGCAATAAGTGCAGCATCACTCCACTCTCTGCAGTGACCTCTAGTGGCAGCAATAAGTGCAGCATCACTCCACTCTCTGCAGTGACCTCTAGTGGCAGCAATAAGTGCAGCATTACTCCACTCCTCTCTCTGCAGTGACCTCTAGTGGCAGCAATAAGTGCAGCACCACTCCACTCTCTACAGTGACCTCTAGTGGCAGCAATAAGTGCAGCATCACTCCACTCTCTGCAGTGACCTCTAGTGGCAGCAATAAGTGCAGCATCACTCCACTCTCTGCAGTGACCTCTAGTGGCAGCAATAAGTGCAGCATTACTCCACTCCTCTCTCTGCAGTGACCTCTAGTGGCAGCAATAAGTGCAGCACCACTCCACTCTCTGCAGTGACCTCTAGTGGCAGCAATAAGTGCAGCATCACTCCACTCTCTGCAGTGACCTCTAGTGGCAGCAATAAGTGCAGCATCACTCCACTCTCTGCAGTCACCTCTAGTGGCAGCAATAAGTGCAGCACCACTCCACTCTCTACAGTGACCTCTAGTGGCAGCAATAAGTGCAGCATCACTCCACTCTCTGCAGTGACCTCTAGTGGCAGCAATAAGTGCAGCACCACTCCACTCTCTGCAGTGACCTCTAGTGGCAGCAATAAGTGCAGCATCACTCCACTCTCTGCAGTGACCTCTAGTGCAGCATCACTTCAATCCTCTGCAGGGCACTCTCGTGGCACATAAGTGCAGCGCCTCTTCAGGCCT
The DNA here is from genome assembly GCF_032444005.1 of Ranitomeya imitator. Classification (NCBI taxonomy): domain Eukaryota; kingdom Metazoa; phylum Chordata; class Amphibia; order Anura; family Dendrobatidae; genus Ranitomeya; species Ranitomeya imitator. The sequence goes on from NC_091285.1 coordinate 11,698,996, forward strand.
CTACAAGTAAACTATATTGGCCAGTGGTGGTTTAACACTTCATCCATGGGCTGCAATAACCCCTACTGGTCAATGGTATAACATACACTTTTCCATGAACTTTCTTCCAAGACCTCTAGAGGCCTGTGGGCAAATTACACTCCATCCATCGTCTGCGGTAATCTCTAGTGGACACTGATGATACAACACGCCTTCATCCAGCCTGTTTAGTGACCTCTAGTGGGCAGTGGTAGTGTAACACTCTAAACTATGGTCTGCAGTGACCTCTAGTGGACTCAGGTGATATAACACTCAGCTAGTCTTCAGTGACCTCTAGTGGGCAGTGTTGGTATAACACTACATATACAGTCTTCAGTGACCTCTAGTGGGCAGTGTTGGTATAACACTACATATACAGTCTTCAGTGACCTCTAGTGGGCAGTGTTTGTATAACACTACATATACAGTCTTCAGTGACCTCTAGTGGGCAGTGTTGGTATAACACTACATATACAGTCTTCAGTGACATCTAGTGGGCAGTGTTGGTATAACACTACATATACAGTCTTCAGTGACCTCTAGTGGGCAGTGTTGGTATAACATTACATATACAGTCTTCAGTGACCTCTAGTGGGCAGTGTTGGTATAACACTACATATACAGTCTTCAGTGACATCTAGTGGGCAGTGTTGATATAACACTACATCTATTCTTCAGTGACCTCTAGTGGGCAGTGTTGGTATAACACTACATATACAGGCTTCAGTGACCTCCAGTGGGCAGTGTTGGTATAACATTACATATAGTCTTCAGTGACCTCTAGTGGGCAGTGTTGGTATATCATTACATATAGTCTTCAGTGACCTCTAGTGGGCAGTGTTTGTATAACACTACATATACAGTCTTCAGTGACCTCTAGTGGGCAGTGTTGGTATATCATTACATATAGTCTTCAGTGACCTCTAGTGGGCAGTGTTGGTATATCATTACATATAGTCTTCAGTGACCTCTAGTGGGCAGTGTTGGTATATCATTACATATACAGTCTTCAGTGACCTCTAGTGGGCAGTGTTGGTATATCATTACATATAGTCTTCAGTGACCTCTAGTGGGCAGTGTTTGTATAACACTACATATACAGTCTTCAGTGACCTCTAGTGGGCAGTGTTGGTATATCATTACATATAGTCTTCAGTGACCTCTAGTGGGCAGTGTTTGTATAACACTACATATACAGTCTTCAGTGACCTCTAGTGGGCAGTGTTGGTATATCATTACATATAGTCTTCAGTGACCTCTAGTGGGCAGTGCTGGTATAACACTACATATACAGTCTCCAGTGACATCTTGTGGGCAGTGTTGGTATATCATTACATATACAGTCTTCAGTGACATCTTGTGGGCAGTGTTGGTATATCATTACATATAATCTTCAGTGACCTCTAGTGGGCAGTGTTGGTATAACATTACATATACAGTCTTCAGTGACCTCTAGTGGGCAGTGTTGGTATATCATTACATATAGTCTTCAGTGACCTCTAGTGGGCAGTGTTTGTATAACACTACATATACAGTCTTCAGTGACCTCTAGTGGGCAGTGTTGGTATATTACATATAGTCTTCAGTGACCTCCAGTGGGCAGTGCTGGTATAACACTACATATACAGTCTCCAGTGACATCTTGTGGGCAGTGTTGGTATATCATTACATATATAGTCTTCAGTGCCCTCTAGTGGGCAGTGTTGGTATAACACTACATATAGTCTTCAGTGACCTCTAGTGGGCAGTGTTGGTATAACACTACATATACAGTCTTCAGTGACATCTAGTGGGCAGTGTTGGTATAACACTACATATACAGTCTTCAGTGACCTCTAGTGGTCAGTGTTGGTATAATACTACATATACAGTCTTCAGTGACATCTTGTGGGCAGTGTTGGTATATCATTACATATAGTCTTCAGTGACCTCTAGTGGGCAGTGTTGGTATAACACTACATATACAGTCTTCAGTGACCCCTAGTGGGCAGTGTTGGTATATTACATATAGTCTTCAGTGACCCCTAGTGGGCAGTGTTGGTATATTACATATAGTCTTCAGTGACCTCTAGTGGGCAGTGTTGGTATAACATTACATATACAGTCTTCAGTGACATCTAGTGGGCAGTGTTGGTATATCATTACATATAGTCTTCAGTGACCTCTAGTGGGCAGTGTTGGTATATTACATATAGTCTTCAGTGACCTCTAGTGGGCAGTGTTGGTATAACACTACATATACAGTCTTCAGTGACCTCCAGTGGGCAGTGTTGGTATAACATTACATATAGTATTCAGTGACCTCTAGTGGGCAGTGTTGGTATAACACTACATATACAGTCTTCAGTGACCCCCAGTGGGCAGTGTTGGTACAACATTACATAGTCTTCAGTGACCTCTAGTGGGCAGTGTTGGTATAACATTACATATACAGTCTTCAGTGACCTCTAGTGGGCAGTGTTGGTATAACATTACATATAGTCTTCAGTGCCCTCTAGTGGGCAGTGTTGGTATAACATTACATATAGTCTTCAGTGACCTCTAGTGGGCAGTGTTGGTATAACATTACATATACAGTCTTCAGTGACCTCTAGTGGGCAGTGTTGGTATAACACTACATATACAGTCTTCAGTGACCCCTAGTGGGCAGTGTTGGTATAACATTACATATAATCTTCAGTGACATCTTGTGGGCAGTGTTGGTATAACATAACATAGTCTTCAGTGACCTCTAGTGGGCAGTGTTGGTATAACATTACATATAGTCTTCAGTGACCTCTAGTGGGCAGTGTTGGTATAACACTACATATACAGTCTTCAGTGACCTCTAGTGGGCAGTGTTGGTATATTACATATAGTCTTCAGTGCCCTCTAGTGGGCAGTGTTGGTATAACACTACATATACAGTCTTCAGTGACCTCTAGTGGGCAGTGTTGGTATATTACATATAGTCTTCAGTGACCTCCAGTGGGCAGTGTTGGTATAACATAACATACAGTCTTCAGTGACATCTAGTGGGCAGTGTTGGTATAACATTACATATACAGTCTTCAGTGACCTCTAGTGGGCAGTGTTGGTATAACATTACATATAGTCTTCAGTGACATCTTGTGGGCAGTGTTGGTATAACATAACATACAGTCTTCAGTGACCTCTAGTGGGCAGTGTTGGTATAACATTACATATAGTCTTCAGTGACCTCTAGTGGGCAGTGTTGGTATAACATTACATATAGTCTTCAGTGACCTCTAGTGGGCAGTGTTGGTATAACATTACATATAGTCTTCAGTGACCTACAGTGGGTAGTGTTGGTATAACATTACATATAATCTTCAGTGACCTCTAGTGGGCAGTGTTGGTATATTACATATAGTCTTCAGTGACCTCTAGTGGGCAGTGTTGGTATATTACATATAGTCTTCAGTGACCTCTAGTGGGCAGTGTTGGTATAACACTACATATACAGTCTTCAGTGACCTCCAGTGGGCAGTGTTGGTATAACACTACATATAGTCTTCAGTGACCTCCAGTGGGCAGTGTTGGTATAACACTACATATACAGTCTCCAGTGACCTCTAGTGGGCAGTGTTGGTATAACATTACATACAGTCTTCAGTGACCTCTAGTGGGCAGTGTTGGTATAACACTACATATAATCTTCAGTGACATCTAGTGGTCAGTGTTGGTATAACATTACATACAGTCTTCAGTGACATCTAGTGGTCAGTGTTGGTATAACATTACATACAGTCTTCAGTGACCTCTAATGGGCAGTGTTGGTATATCATTACATATAGTCTTCAGTGACATCTAGTGGGCAGTGTTGGTATAACATTACATATAGTCTTCAGTGACCTCTAGTGGGCAGTGTTGGTATAACACTACATATACAGTCTCCCGTGACCTCTAGTGGGCAGTGTTGGTATAACATTACATACAGTCTTCAGTGACCTCTAGTGGGCAGTGTTGGTATAACACTACATATAATCTTCAGTGACATCTAGTGGTCAGTGTTGGTATAAAACATTACATACAGTCTTCAGTGACCTCTAGTGGGCAGTGTTGGTATAACACTACATATAATCTTCAGTGACATCTAGTGGTCAGTGTTGGTATAACATTACATACAGTCTTCAGTGACCTCTAATGGGCAGTGTTGGTATATCATTACATATAGTCTTCAGTGACATCTTGTGGGCAGTGTTGGTATAACTGTTATGATAGGCAATTCAGTATCACAATGGACATGGAGGTCAGAGCACATACAGTGATCTGACAATAACCCAAAATAATAGAACGAGCTCTGAGACGTGGGAACCCTGCAGACTGCAATCCCCGACCCTCCCCAAACACAACCAGAGGCAGCCGTGGATTGCGCCCAACGCCAACCAACCAACCAGCCCGAAGATAGAAAAAACAAGCCCACCCTGCCTCAGAGAAACACCCCAAAGGAAAAGGCAGCCCCCCACACATAACGACCGTGAGTAAGATGAAAAGACAAACGTAGGGATGAAATAGATTCAGCAAAGTGAGGCCCGATATTCTAGACAGAACGAGGACAGGAAAGATAACCTTGCGGTCTACACAAAACCCCAAAGAAAACCACGCAAAGGGGCAAAAAGACCCTCCGTACCGAACTAACGGCACGGAGGTACACCCTTTGCGTCCCAGAGCTTCCAGCAAAACAAAATGGACAAGCTGGACAGAAAAAATAGCAACAAATAACAAAGAAGCACTTAGCTATGCAGAGCAGCATGCCACAGGAATGATCCAGAGAAACACAAGTTCAACACTGGAACATTGACAGGAAGCATGGATCAAAGCATTAGGTGGAGTTAAGTAGAGAAGCACCTAACGACCTCACCAGATCACCTGAGGGAGGAAACTCAGAAGCCGCAGTACCACTTTCCTCCACAAACAGAAGCTCCCAGAGAGAATCAGCCGAAGTACCACTTGTGACCACAGGAGGGAGCTCTGCCACAGAATTCACAACATATAACACTACATATACAGTCTTCAGTGACCTCTAGTGGGCAGTGTTGGTATAACATTACATATAGTCTTCAGTGACCTCTAGTGGGCAGTGTTGGTATAACATTACATATACAGTCTTCAGTGACCTCTAGTGGGCAGTGTTGGTATATTACATATAGTCTTCAGTGACCTCCAGTGGGCAGTGTTGGTATAACATTACATATAGTCTTCAGTGACTTCTAGTGGGCAGTGTTGGTATAACATTACATATAGTCTTCAGTGACCTCTAGTGGGTAGTGTTGGTATAACACTGCATATACAGTCTTCAGTGACCTCTAGTGGGTAGTGTTGGTATAACATTACATATACAGTCTTCAGTGACCTCTAGTGGGTAGTGTTGGTATATTACATATAGTCTTCAGTGACTTCTAGTGGGCAGTGTTGGTATAACATTACATATAGTCTTCAGTGACCTCTAGTGGGCAGTGTTGGTATAACACTGCATATACAGTCTTCAGTGACCTCTAGTGGGTAGTGTTGGTATATTACATATAGTCTTCAGTGACTTCTAGTGGGCAGTGTTGGTATAACATTACATATAGTCTTCAGTGACCTCTAGTGGGCAGTGTTGGTATATTACATACAGTCTTCAGTGACCTCTAGTGGGCAGTGTTGGTATAACATTACATATAGTCTTCAGTGACTTCTAGTGGGCAGTGTTGGTATAACATTACATATAGTCTTCAGTGACCTCTAGTGGGTAGTGTTGGTATAACACTGCATATACAGTCTTCAGTGACCTCTAGTGGGTAGTGTTGGTATATTACATATAGTCTTCAGTGACTTCTAGTGGGCAGTGTTGGTATAACATTACATATAGTCTTCAGTGACCTCTAGTGGGCAGTGTTGGTATATTACATATAGTCTTCAGTGACCTCTAGTGGGCAGTGTTGGTATAACATTACATATACAGTCTTCAGTGACCTCTAGTGGGTAGTGTTGGTATAACATTACATATAGTCTTCAGTGACTTCTAGTGGGCAGTGTTGGTATAACATTACATATAGTTTTCAGTGACCTCTAGTGGGCAGTGTTGGTATAACATTACATATAGTCTTCAGTGACTTCTAGTGGGCAGTGTTGGTATAACATTACATATAGTCTTCAGTGACCTCTAGTGGGCAGTGTTGGTATAACACTACATATACAGTCTTCAGTGACCTCTAGTGGGCAGTGTTGGTATATTACATATAGTCTTCAGTGACTTCTAGTGTGCAGTGTTGGTATAACACTACATATAGTCTTCAGTGACCTCTAGTGGGTAGTGTTGGTATAACACTGCATATACAGTCTTCAGTGACCTCTAGTGGGCAGTGTTGGTATATTACATATAGTCTTCAGTGACTTCTAGTGGGCAGTGTTTGTATAACATTACATATAGTCTTCAGTGACCTCTAGTGGGCAGTGTTGGTATAACACTACATATACAGTCTTCAGTGACCTCTAGTGGGCAGTGTTGGTATAACACTACATATACAGTCTTCAGTGACCCCTAGTGGGCAGTGTTGGTATAACACTACATATACAGTCTTCAGTGACCCCTAGTGGGCAGTGTTGGTATAACACTACATATACAGTCTTTAGTGACCTCTAGTGGGCAGTGTTGGTATAACATTACATATAGTCTTCAGTGACCTCTAGTGGGCAGTGTTGGTATATTACATATAGTCTTCAGTGACCTCTAGTGGGCAGTGTTGGTATAACATTACATATACAGTCTTCAGTGACCTCTAGTGGGCAGTGTTGGTATAACACTACATATACAGTCTTCAGTGACCTCTAGTGGGTAGTGTTGGTATATTACATACAGTCTTCAGTGACCTCTAGTGGGCAGTGTTGGTATAACATTACATATACAGTCTTCAGTGACCTCTAGTGGGTAGTGTTGGTATATTACATATAGTCTTCAGTGACCTCTAGTGGGCAGTGTTGGTATAACATTACATATACAGTCTTCAGTGACCTCTAGTGGGCAGTGTTGGTATAACATTACATATACAGTCTTCAGTGACCTCTAGTGGGCAGTGTTGGTATATTACATATAGTCTTCAGTGACCTCTAGTGGGCAGTGTTGGTATAACATTACATATACAGTCTTCAGTGACCTCTAGTGGGCAGTGTTGGTATAACACTACATATACAGTCTTCAGTGACCTCTAGTGGGTAGTGTTGGTATATTACATATAGTCTTCAGTGACCTCTAGTGGGCAGTGTTGGTATAACATTACATATACAGTCTTCAGTGACCTCTAGTGGGCAGTGTTGGTATAACACTACATATACAGTCTTCAGTGACCTCTAGTGGGTAGTGTTGGTATATTACATACAGTCTTCAGTGACCTCTAGTGGGCAGTGTTGGTATAACATTACATATACAGTCTTCAGTGACCTCTAGTGGGTAGTGTTGGTATAACATTACATATAGTCTTCAGTGACTTCTAGTGGGCAGTGTTTGTATAACATTACATATAGTCTTCAGTGACCTCTAGTGGGCAGTGTTGGTATAACACTACATATACAGTCTTCAGTGACCTCTAGTGGGCAGTGTTGGTATAACATTACATATAATCTTCAGTGACCTCTAGTGGGCAGTGTTGGTATAACATTACATATACAGTCTTCAGTGACCTCTAGTGGGCAGTGTTGGTATAACATTACATATACAGTCTTCAGTGACCTCTAGTGGGCAGTGTTGGTATAACATTACATATAGTCTTCAGAGACCTCTAGTGGGCAGTGTTGGTATAACACTACATATACAGTCTTCAGTGACCTCTAGTGGGCAGTGTTGGTATAACATTACATAGTCTTCAGTGACCTCTAGTGGGCAGTGTTGGAATAACACTACATATACAGTCTTCAGTGACCTCTAGTGGGCAGTGTTGGTATAACACTACATATACAGTCTTCAGTGACCTCTAGTGGGCAGTGTTGGTATAACACTACATATACAGTCTTCAGTGACCCCTAGTGGGCAGTGTTGGTATAACACTACATATACAGTCTTCAGTGACCTCTAGTGGGCAGTGTTGGTATAACACTACATATACAGTCTTCAGTGACCTCTAGTGGGCAGTGTTGGTATAACACTACATATACAGTCTTCAGTGACCTCTAGTGGGCAGTGTTGGTATAACACTACATATACAGTCTTCAGTGACATCTAGTGGGCAGTGTTGGTATAACACTACATATACAGTCTTCAGTGACCTCTAGTGGGCAGTGTTGGTATAACATTACATATAATCTTCAGTGACCTCTAGTGGGCAGTGTTGGTATAACATTACATATACAGTCTTCAGTGACCTCTAGTGGGCAGTGTTGGTATATTACATATAGTCTTCAGAGACCTCTAGTGGGCAGTGTTGGTATAACATTACATATACAGTCTTCAGTGACCTCTAGTGGGCAGTGTTGGTATAACATTACATATACAGTCTTCAGTGACCTCTAGTGGTCAGTGTTGGTATAACACTACATATACAGTCTTCAGTGACCTCTAGTGGGCAGTGTCGGTATAACATTACATATAATCTTCAGTGACCTCTAGTGGGCAGTGTTGGTATAACATTACATATACAGTCTTCAGTGACCTCTAGTGGGTAGTGTTGGTATAACATTACATATACAGTCTTCAGTGACCTCTAGTGGGCAGTGTTGGTATAACATTACATATAGTCTTCAGTGACCTCTAGTGGGCAGTGTTGGTATAACACTACATATACAGTCTTCAGTGACATCTAGTGGGCAGTGTTGGTATAACATTACATATACAGTCTTCAGTGACCTCTAGTGGGCAGTGTTGGTATAACATTACATATAGTCTTCAGTGACCTCTAGTGGGCAGTGTTGGTATAACATTACATATACAGTCTTCAGTGACCTCTAGTGGGCAGTGTTGGTATAACATTACATATAGTCTTCAGTGACCTCTAGTGGGCAGTGTTGGTATAACATTACATATACAGTCTTCAGTGACCTCTAGTGGGCAGTGTTGGTATATTACATATAGTCTTCAGAGACCTCTAGTGGGCAGTGTTGGTATAACATTACATATAGTCTTCAGTGACCTCTAGTGGGCAGTGTTGGTATAACACTACATATACAGTCTTCAGTGACCTCTAGTGGGCAGTGTTGGTATAACATTACATATAATCTTCAGTGACCTCTAGTGGGCAGTGTTGGTATAACACTACATATACAGTCTTCAGTGACCTCTAGTGGGCAGTGTTGGTATAACATTACATATAGTCTTCAGTGACATCTAGTGGGCAGTGTTGGTATAACATTACATATAGTCTTCAGTGACCTCTAGTGGGCAGTGTTGGTATAACATTACATACAGTCTTCAGTGACCTCTAGTGGGCAGTGTTGGTATAACATTACATATACAGTCTTCAGTGACCTCTAGTGGGCAGTGTTGGAATAACACTACATATGCAGTAGTATAACGTCTGCCCGTTACTGTGGTGTTCAGTACTGTGACTATTTCACACATCGTTGCACCCCATAAACAATAACAAACATTGTGCATGCAGGTCCTGAGCACAATCTTCCATGGCAGTAAAGATACTATTTTAAAGAGCGACAGCGCCCTCCAGCGTTCAGTTCTCATACAAAGTGTCATGGATTTTATTAACTGGAAATTAATGACATAATCATTTACAAACATTTGCTAGAAGAAAAATAAAACAGCAACTGAATCATAAAAAAAAAAAAAAAAAGCTTAAAAATTCCTTCAGACGATGATTAGAAATTAAAGGTTGCCCACCTGACAGCCCGCACCACAACAAGCATGCCGGAAGCTACGGCTGAAAACTCTTCCTCAATCCATTCATTTTAGGTGAAGAAATACAATTGATTGAAATGTTAAAAGGCACAAAACGGAGGCACTGGTGTCACCCAGAAGTCAGCACGTCCCAACGGGAACACTGCCTGCCCCCCGAATTATGTGTGTGTCCTGGGTGTGGGTGTGAATACAAACCTACCGACAGCTCTGGGTCTATGAGTCGGTCCTGGTTTTTCTTTGATAACCCAGCTCCCGGAATCAAGGGGCAGGAAGTGTTGTCATAGGGACGCCGAATATTTAAGATAAAAAAATATATATTTTTTTAGCCCCATTAGAAGATCTTTGGTCATTTGTCTTTTAAGAAGACGGAATCTGAGACACAGATCAGCGAGAAATGTTCAGCTCCGAGCGAGCCAACGGGAAATGACCGGGACCCCTTTAAATTGTTGAATTGCTACACTGAATTAAAGGGATCGTCCAGACTTATGTAAACGAAGCATAATCACCGCATAACGAGGAATTCTGCAACTTAATAGACTCCAGGATCTCCGCTTGCTGTCAGTCAGTGGGAATCTTTTACGTTTACAAACGTAGACCTTCCTTCTCACAGCTGAGGGTTTGTTACACCCTCACCCTCGAGGATATACTTGTTGGATGAGTGTTTCCATTCACTGACAGCAAGCAGAGATCTGAAAAGTGGCGAGGAACTGCTACACGGAGTCCACTGGAAGCTGCGGCCCCTCTTGTGCCGCACGTGGATTAGGGGGACACGCGCGGGTCAGTACAAGTCGGGGTTGTTGCTGCTCAGCAGGACGGGGTATGCGGTGCCAATGTAGCGCCCGTGACGATTGACCACCACCTGGAGTTCGTACTCTTCCACCCGGACGATCTCTTTGGTGGTCTTCTCCTGGGACATGAGGAAGATGATGGTGTAGACGGCGACCTCAAACTCAGGGCTGACCCCGATGAAGCTGCTTCCCACCGGCTTCACCAGGTCCTTCCAGCTGAACTGGAGATTCAACACCTGGTCGTCCTCATCGGGCTGCGAGGGAGGAGAGAGACATCAGAGGAGCCCCCGGGAATGATGTATAGATATGTCTATAGGGGTCCGGAGACCCCCGTCCTTACCCGACTCTTGTGCTGACGGCCGACAAAACCCTTGTAGTCAATGTTGTTCCGTTTCTCCTGGAGGTAGAACTGTACCCAGTTGTGGAGCCCCATGATCTCCTGACCACGCTTTGACTCCCCCACAAACACATGCTCAAAGCCGCACGAATCAGGGCTGCAAAAGTGAACAACCTCCCATCATTAGTCCATATAACCAACCAGGACAGAGGGGGATCTGCTGACTATTTTTAGACAAAAATACTAAAAAGGTAAAAAAACAACAAAATTTGCAGCAGATTTATAGACCTTTCAGTTAATTTTTTGATTAAGTTAACCAATTTGTAGAAATCCCCAAGCTCCCCTGATTCTGACGCTCTTTTCCATTTTGTCCTACGTTGCTCCATTGCAGAGATATTCACAATTGTTGGTTAGGAGCGCACTATGTGAAATCTCCGATTTCAGTGCAACTGGGCATTTCTTCAGAGTCTTCTCTGAGGGGGGATGGGGGTGTGTGTGCCAGGCTTTCAACCCTCCCACACCCTATCAGTCGTAGATGCTGCTGAGTTGTGATTGGCAGACTGCTAGATCAACTGCTGAGCTGTGATAGGAGGGGTGAAAGGGCACGCCCACAAAGAAGACTCTGTAGAAAGCCCAGTTGTGCTGAAAGCAGAGATTTCACATGCTGTGCTCCAGAAGAAACAAATGTGAATATCTCTGCAAGGCAGCGACACAGAGCAGAACGGAAAAGAGCATCAGACTCAGGGGAGCTCAGGGATTTCAAAAAGGTATTGATCTTAATTTTTTTGAGCAGGTCGTCTTTAACTGATGTAGGAATGTGCTTTTCGCTTTTATGGATGGAAACCCCCTGTACTCACCCCTTGCCCGGTTCCCGGCTGTACAGCTGGAACCAGATGTTGTACAACTGAGATTTGAAGTCTTTCACATTCGGTTTTGACCATTTTTTCCGGACCAGATATTCATGAGTGACCTGTAACGCAACACAAACGTTTAATGCCACCTCCCCATGGTTAGCTCCTCCCCCCACTTTTGTTTGGTTCATTAAGTAGGCTCCTCCCCTGAAGGATAACGCTACCTCCTCTAAGTTGACATCACCCTTCACGGTTGGTCCTTCCTCTAAACCACACCTCCACAGATTGGCCCCTCCCTTCAGGACAGAGTCCACCTCAACAGGATTATTCCCTATGCCCACTCCTCATAGTAAGTTCCATCTCCTCAGGGTTGGTGGCACCTCTTTTGAGGGTTAGCTCCACCTCCTCAAAGCTAGCTCCACCTCCTCAAAGCTAGCTCCACCTCCTCAAAGCTAGCTCCACCTCCTCAAAGCTAGCTCCACCTCCTCAAAGCTAGCTCCACCTCCTCAAAGCTAGCTCCACCTCCTCAAAGCTAGCTCCACCTCCTCAAAGCTAGCTCCACCTCCGCAGAGCAGGTACAGTGTGATATATAGAGAAATCATTATATAGTGGTTCTAGAACTTTCCTATAACTCGTATATTACCAGAAAACCTCCGATTGCCGTCAGTGAACAGGAACAGGAGAGGAACTTGTCCTTCAGAAACCCTCAGCTTCATCCTCTGGTGTAAACGAAAATGCTCCCACTCACTGACAGCAAGCAGGCATCTTGAAAATGACGAACAAACAAACACTATGCTGTGATTCTGAGCTCTGAGCTTGGCGGCTTCACCTTCATCACTTTAGTTTCCAGGATGGCGTCGAGGAACCGGTTCATTTCAGCAATTTCTTCTGAGGTCACAACTTCGGCCACCCCCGTGGACATCTCGTAGTTGTCGAGAAGGGAAATGAAGGCTACATGAAGGGAGATCAGAGGGCCAAACATTAATGATTGGATGATATCATTCCGAGGCTCCGCCTCCTGGATGTATTCTGAAGCTCCACCTCCTGTACACATGTCCAGGAGGTGGAGCTTAAAATGATATGTCCAGGAGGCGGAGTACAGGAATAAAATTTAAAGGGGAAGCATCACATTGAACCTGAATGCAATTGTAAAGATGAGGAAAGAGGAAATTAGCCAACACCCCAGGTAAGTTTCGGGTTTAGTGAATGATCTCTGTACGTAAACCTAACAAAGAGGAGGAAACATTAAGGACACTCAGAGGTTTCTCACGGTCTGGGAGTCGCCTTATACCAATATTTCAGAGTCGTGGATCTCAAAGTTGTGTGTGCTTAGTTCTTAAGGAGTTTCTGTTTGTACAAATTCCTGCTCAGTAACGAACCTGCAGCTCTGAGACGTCCACAGCTAAAATTTATAATCGCCCTGTGTCTCAGCACGAGACATTATACGGTCTCATCTCTCACCTGCAAAGGTCTTTATACTCTTTAGCTTCTCCTCATTGACAAATTTGAAAAGCGGGAGACGGGCGCTGTCTCTGGCCTGGTGACTGCCAGCGGGTACAAAACCGGCCTTACCCTACAGAGCGGAGAAGGGAGGGCGGCACCGGTGAGAAGCAAAAGGAACCATCCCCGACACCACAATAATAAGTATATCAGCTATAGTCTAGTACATAGGGGCAGTATTATAGTAGTTATATTCTTGTACATAGGGGCAGTATTATAGCAGTTATATTCTTGTACATAGGGGCAGTATTATAGTAGTTATATTCTTGTACATAGGGAGCAGTATTATAGTAGTTATATTCTTGTACATAGGGAGCAGTATTATAGTAGTTATATTCTTGTACATAGGGGCAGTATTATAGTAGTTATATTCTTGTACAGAGGGGCAGTATTATAGTAGTTATATTCTTGTACATAGGAGCAGTATTATAGTAGTTATATTCTTGTACATAGGGGCAGTATTATAGTAGTTATATTCTTGTACATAGGGGCAGTATTATAGTAGTTATATTCTTGTACATAGGGGCAGTATTATAGTAGTTATATTCTTGTTCATAGGGGCAGTATTATAGTAGTTATATTCTTGTACATAGGGGCAGTATTATAGTAGTTATATTCTTGTACATAGGGGCAGTATTATAGTAGTTATATTCTTGTACATAGGGGCAGTATTATAGTAGTTATATTCTTGTACATAGGGGCAGTATTATAGTAGTTATATTCTTGTACATAGGGGCAGTATTATAGTAGTTATATTCTTGTACATAGGGGCAGTATTATAGTAGTTATATTCTTGTACATAGGGGCAGTATTATAGTAGTTATATTCTTGTACATAGGGGCAGTATTATAGTAGTTATATTCTTGTACATAGGGGGCAGTATTATAGTAGTTATATCCACCTGCAGAGCTATACGGTAATCTTTTCCAGGAGACATGCGATTCACGTCGGCGTCCCAGAGCTCATTGAACAGTTTGGACAGCTCATGATTTAGGTTTCCCCTGCGAAGAACAGAAATATTTAAGAAGTTGATTGAATCTCGCTTTGGTTGAATAGAACATCTATTATTTCCATCCTAGACGGTTTTATGCCGGAGGAGTTTGATACCTTTTATAATGTCTCATCATTGTTTGTGTCGTCCCCTTTCTTTGTTTCTCACTTTCGGTGCAGATAAACATTCATTCTTAAAGTGAAGTCATCAGGTTCTCTGCCCCTTATTATTGGTCGCAGACAAGCCCCGATCTTGTGTATGTGACTGATAAAGGTCGGAGGGACAGTCCTGCTTGGGGGAGATAACAGTCCAGCGTTTCTCTGATGGTATATATGGGGGGGACTGGCGCGTACAGAAAGTTGCTGGATAAGCGGCATTTCTTGGACGTCGTCGATGGGTACAGTCTGGCAGAAGTGACTTCATCCCAACGCGTCCTGACCGGGCGGCCGTCACACGGACACAGAACATGTCTGATGAGTCAGGGAGGGGAATAAAGATCTGCATTGAGGGCGAGACCCCTGTAATAAGTGTAATGACCCCCCCCCCCGGATGTTTCTATCAATCTGTGTCCTGTCTGGATAGAGGACGAGGTCCGAAGTCGCTGATATTTTTAGGCAACAGTCCGGTCCGTAAATCACACCAGAATAATACAGGCTGCGATATTTTCCACAAGGCCCCGAGCTCCCTGTGACAATAACTGACAGAGGAGGAGAAGCGCGACGAGGGAAAAGGGGAGAGGAGGAGCGGCGCGACGAGGGCAAAAGGGGAGAGGAGGAGAAGCGCGACGAGGGAAAAGGGGAGAGGAGGGGCGGCGCGACGAGGGCAAAAGGGGAGAGGAGGAGCGGCGCGACGAGGGCAAAAGGGGAGAGGAGGAGAAGCGCGACGAGGGCAAAAGGGGAGAGGAGGAGCGGCGCGACGAGGGCAAAAGGGGAGAGGAGGAGAAGCGCGACGAGGGAAAAGGGGAGAGGAGGGGCGGCGCGACGAGGGCAAAAGGGGAGAGGAGGAGCGGCGCGACGAGGGCAAAAGGGGAGAGGAGGAGAAGCGCGACGAGGGCAAAAGGGGAGAGGAGGAGCGGCGCGACGAGGGCAAAAGGGGAGAGGAGGAGCGGCGCGACGAGGGCAAAAGGGGAGAGGAGGAGAAGCGCGACGAGGGCAAAAGGGGAGAGGAGGAGCGGCGCGACGAGGGAAAAGGGGAGAGGAGGAGCACGTCGAAGGCAAAGAAAAAGATGGAGATTAACTGGAGAGCGAATGCCACAAGGGGACGGATCTGACAAAGGACGGACGGCAAACTGCTGACGTGACCCGGCGGTGACCGCGGTGATCGGCCTGTGGGAGAAGCTGCCGGGTTGTCGGAGTTCAGAAAAAAAAGTACAGTTTCTGATAAACCAGAATTAGTATCAATAGAAAAACCCAAAAACAACTAATCTAAACAATAACTTTATTTCAAAACCATTGGATTAAAACAAGCACGACACCCCAACTCCTTATGGTAGGAGTGGGTTTATAAAAGCCCGGTTTGGTGAGAGAAGGGCAAAGGTAAAGGGAGCAAAAAATGGGATAAAAAAATCCTATGTATCCCTAGCATATGCTCCCTGCCTATCTGCGGAGGTTGGCACCCTCCTGGACGCAATGTGGCGCCCCCTCTCCTCGTCGACTGGCCCTAAATGCCCTACAAGTCCCTTAATGTGATGATGTCTGATAAAACATACCGACAGTACACACACCAAATACCAGGTAGTAAATCACCAACGTACAAGCCCATACATAGGATTTTTTATCCCATTTTTTGCTCCCTTTACCTTTGCCCTTCTCTCACCAAACCGGGCTTTTATAAACCCACTCCTACCATAAGGAGTTGGGGTGTCGTGCTTGTTTTAATCCAATGGTTTTGAAATAAAGTTATTGTTTAGATTAGTTGTTTTTGGTTGTCGGAGTTCACCATCTGAATTGGGCCGTAAACTGCTGGACAGGCAGAAGTCCCCGGTACAGAGGTGCGGGGCAGAAACGGGACATCAGGACGAAGAAGAATTAATTATAATCCAACAGGTAATAAGTGCCCATTCAGTGTTATCATAGGGACGCCCGACAGTCCAGCTTTTACATTTCTAGGAAAGGTCAATTAAAATGAAAAAAAGATTAGTCTGGTGTCTGAGAGGCCGATGCTGCCCAGAATCTGCTGCAGCACAGACAGGAAGTGTTGTCATAGGAGCCATATAATAATATAGCATTCTCCTTTAAGAAGTAAAAACAAAACTAGCAGACTGACATTGCAAGTGACTGAACAGGTGACAGGAAGGAGCAGGGTGGGCACAGTTACTGGGAGCGGCAGCAGACCACGAAACCGCAGCCACCCACACATCACAATTCTCAGCGGCTCCGCACCGCCTGGATCCAAACGCTGCAAATGATCATCAGTATATATATACACACAGAACTGGAGCCATCTGATCTCTGCAGAGCAAGGTCTACGATCAAAACAGGGAGAAGGGAAACTAGAAAATCATCAAACCCAGAGAAATAATCCCTGCTGGGTGTGGAGAGACAGCCTCTAGTGGTGGCTGTATAATCTGTATGTACTGAGCTCCCTCTAGTGGTGACTGTATAATCTGTATGTACTGAGCTCCCTCTAGTGGTGACTGTATATATAAATCTGTATATAGTGAGCTCCCTCTAGTGGTGGCTGTATATATAAATCTGTATATAGTGAGCTCCCTCTAGTGGTGGCTGTATATATAAATCTGTATGTAGTGAGCGCCCTCTAGTGGTGGCTGTATAAATCTGTATGTAGTGAGCTCCCTCTAGTGGTGGCTGTATAAATCTATGTGGTGAGCTCCCTCTAGTGGTGGCTGTATAAATCTGTATGTAGTGAGCTCCCTCTAGTGGTGGCTGTATATATAAATCTGTATTTAGTGAGCTCCCTCTAGTGGTGACTGTATAAATCTGTATGTAGTGTGCTCCCTCTAGTGGTGGCTGTGTAAATCTGTATGTAGTGAGCTCCCTCTAGTGGTGGCTGTATAACTCTGTATGTAGTGAGCTCCCTCTAGTGGTGGCTGTATAACTCTGTATGTAGTGAGCTCCCTCTAGTGGTGGCTGTGTAAATCTGTATGTAGTGAGCTCCCTCTAGTGGTGGCTGTATAACTCTGTATGTAGTGAGCTCCCTCTAGTGGTGGCTGTATAACTCTGTATGTAGTGAGCTCTCTCTAGTGGTGGCTGTGTAAATCTGTATGTAGTGAGCTCCCTCTAGTGGTGACTGTATAAATCTGTATGTAGTGAGCTCCCTCTAGTGGTGGCTGTATAATCTGTATGTAGTGAGCTCCCTCTAGTGGTGGCTGTATAAATCTGTATGTAGTGAGCTCCCTCTAGTGGTGGCTGTATAACTCTGTATGTAGTGAGCTTCCTCTAGTGGTGGCTGTATAAATCTGTATGTAGTGAGCTCCCTCTAGTGGTGGCTGTATAAATCTGTATGTAGTGAGCTCCCTCTAGTGACGGCTGTATAAATCTGTATGTAGTAAGCTCCCTCTAGTGGTGGCTGTATATATAAATCTGTATGTAGTGAGCTCCCTCTAGTGGTGACTGTATATATAACTCTGTATGTAGTGAGCTTCCTCTAGTGGTGGCTGTATAAATCTGTATGTAGTGAGCTCCCCCTAGTGGTGGCTGTATAAATCTATATGTAGTGAGCTCCCTCTAGTGATGGCTGTATAAATCTGTATGTAGTGAGCTCCCTCTAGTGGTGGCTGTATAAATCTGTATGTAGTGAGCTCCCTCTAGTGGTGGCTGTATAAATCTGTATGTAGTGAGCTCCCCCTAGTGGGGACTATGGCTGTATGATGGGGTGGGGGATCCCTTTTTACAAGGGGGCTCTTCCAGATGTAGGTCCTTGGTCAGAAGAGAACCACTATCTAAACCTAATAACCTATTGTATGGATTTCGGCTCCTCAGCGGTTTCCGTGTCACATGATGCACGATGGCGCTGCGCTGTTGGTTTTGGAGAACGTCCAGACAACGTGTATTTAGTCTCCATCTTTGCAGCCACCACAGGTTAACACCGCGAATGCCAGAGTCTTAGGAACAAAGTGTCACTAAACCCCACCCCCCCTTACCTAATGCAGCAGAGCCGGTAGACACATTTATCCCCCAGCAGTCCTATGTAAAGTCACCAATGAGCTGTCGAACATAAGAAGAGTGGCGCAGGTTCTCATATTGACCAATCAGATTGATACTTTCCAGAGAGCCGAGCTGTAGTTGGACTTTTTACCACTAGGTGGCGACAAGGAGCACACGAGAAAGCGGAATATGAAGCTGCGCCCTGAGGCATGATGGGAGCGATCGACAGAATAAATCCCGGGGACCTAGGAAGGATTCCTGCATCAACACTGCGAGTATCAGAAGTGGTCGGAGTGCCCCTTTAATGGAGGACACAGGGGCCATGGACGGACCCCAAATAATCGGCCCCTCCCTGGAGTCCATAGGGAGCTCTGTGCAGTAAATGCCCGGGGGAAGGGAGCAGCAGGGAGACCTCGCCTAGGCAGCAGGAGGTTCAATTACAGGGGCTCCGACATGTCCATACAAACCAGTGGTGTCAGGCATGGCTGCGGAGCCCATTACTGTCCCCCACAACACCTCGCTAATTAGGCTGCGGCTGATCTGTACCTTTAATAGGGGCACAGTCCAACCCCAGCAGATGAAAATGTGGCCCCCAAAATCAGGAGATCGCGGGTCTCATCCGTAATAATGACTATGATGGCTGAATTTAAAGGGGCGTTTCTCTACCCAATTACTACGGAGGAAATGACCCATTTAGATATATTTGAGCACCTCGCAAGTGCTGGGGTCCAGGTCAGAGGTCGGGGGTCTCAGATTCTGGACCCCAAAGATCAAAATTTTCAACAAATGGATTTTTTAAAAAGTGATAGTCACCCCTTTAAGTGGCCTCATAATTATCCCGAAAGCTGACAATCATAGGGCGTTATAGTGGAGCGCAGGGTCTCCAGCTTGTGGCTCCCAGCATGCTGCACATCCGCTCAGCCCCGGGCTGCCTCTCACCTGGCGGCCATGACGAGCTCCGGTCTCCGGTCCCTTCTGCTAAACTAGTTCAGAACGGGAGGATGAAAGAGACCGGGTCAGCCAATCAGAGCGCGCGGTCTGGACCCGCCCAGCTATAGCGGAGACAAGGGCGTGGGCATGACTGACGTGTCCCAGAGCCAATCACTGCGCGGCTAGGAGGAGGAGTTTGGCGGTGACAGCGCAGAGCGAGGATTATGATTGGCAGCGCACTGAGCCAATCAGGGCTCGGCGGGCGGGGCCAGACTGACATCTCGGCCGAGTTCTGCTTTAGAACGCTCAGTTGTATTTTCGCATCTTTCCTGGAGTCGGCGCCGCTCAGTCACCGGCCACATGGGGGCGCACATCAGCACGGTGAGCGGGGACCCGGGGCCTGGAGGGGTGTGACCGCTGCGCTGTCTGTCTGCAGGCTGGGCTCAAGAGGCTCTGCAGCAGCCGCGCCCACCCCTGGCCTTAGCGCTTACAGTCCACGGCCCAGATCGGGCACACGAGGGTGGGGGTCCTGGTGTAGCCCCCAGTGTTGGGGTCATGTGACCTTGGAGGTGGTCGGGAGAGGGGGGGTGTGTGCAGGCCCCGACCGTGTGCGTAATATGCTAATGAGGCATAAGGACCCAGTGGGCGGCCCTGACCTGTGGTGACCTCTCCTGCCCCGGACCACACCCCTTTGTCTAAATTGGCCCAGCATTTAAATTCTGCATGTACAGTGTGTGCCCCCTCTGTCCTGTGCGGGGCTCCCCCCCCCCTGTCCCCCTCTGTCCTGTGCGGGAGGTCGCTACATACAGATTTATATATACAGTCACCACTAGAGGGAGCTCACTACATACAGATTTATATATATATACAGCCACCACTAGAGGGAGCTCACTACATACAGATTATACAGTCACCACTAGAGGGAGCTCACTACATACAGATTATACAGCCACCACTAGAAGGAGCTCACTACATACAGATTTATATATATATACAGCCACCACTAGAGGGAGCTCACTACATACAGATTATACAGCCACCACTAGGGGGAGCTCACTACATACAGATTTATATATACAGCCACCACTAGAGGGAGCTCACTACATACAGATTTATATATACAGCCACCACTAGAGGGAGCTCACTACATACAGATTATACAGTCACCACTAGAGGGAGCTCACTACATACAGATTTATATATACAGCCACCACTAGAGGGAGCTCACTACATACAGATTTATATATACAGCCACCACTAGAGGGAGCTCACTACATACAGATTTATATATACAGTCACCACTAGAGGGAGCTCACTACATACAGATTTATATATACAGTCACCACTAGAGGGAGCTCACTACATACAGATTATACAGCCACCACTAGAGGGAGCTCACTACATACAGATTTATATATACAGCCACCACTAGAGGGAGCTCACTACATACAGATTTATATATACAGTCACCACTAGAGGGAGCTCACTACATACAGATTATACAGCCACCACTAGAGGGAGCTCACTACATACAGATTTATATATACAGCCACCACTAGAGGGAGCTCACTACATACAGATTATACAGCCACCACTAGAGGGAGCTCACTACATACAGATTTATATATACAGTCACCACTAGAGGGAGCTCACTACATACAGATTATACAGCCACCACTAGAGGGAGCTCACTACATACAGATTTATATATACAGCCACCACTAGAGGGAGCTCACTACATACAGATTTATATATACAGCCACCACTAGAGGGAGCTCACTACATGCAGATTATACAGCCACCACTAGAGGGAGCTCACTACATACAGAGTTATACAGCCAC
Organism: Ranitomeya imitator; assembly: GCF_032444005.1. NCBI lineage: Eukaryota > Metazoa > Chordata > Amphibia > Anura > Dendrobatidae > Ranitomeya > Ranitomeya imitator. The sequence continues at coordinate 11,720,182 of NC_091285.1, forward strand.
CACTAGAGGGAGCTCACTACATACAGATTTATATATACAGTCACCACTAGAGGGAGCTCACTACATACAGATTTATATATACAGCCACCACTAGAGGGAGCTCACTACATACAGATTTATATATACAGCCACCACTAGAGGGAGCTCACTACATACAGATTTATATATACAGTCACCACTAGAGGGAGTTCACTACATACAGATTTATATATACAGCCACCACTAGAGGGAGCTCACTACATACAGATTTATATATACAGCCACCACTAGAGGGAGCTCACTACATACAGATTTATACAGCCACCACTAGAGGGAGCTCACCACATACAGATTTATATATACAGTCACCACTAGAGGGAGCTCACTACATGCAGATTATACAGCCACCACTAGAGGGAGCTCACTACATACAGATTTATATATACAGCCACCACTAGAGGGAGCTCACTACATACAGATTTATATATACAGCCACCACTAGAGGGAGCTCACTACATACAGATTTATATATACAGCCACCACTAGAGGGAGCTCACTACATACAGATTTATATATACAGTCACCACTAGAGGGAGTTCACTACATACAGATTTATATATACAGTCACCACTAGAGGGAGCTCACTACATGCAGATTATACAGCCACCACTAGAGGGAGCTCACTACATACAGATTTATATATACAGCCACCACTAGAGGGAGCTCACTACATACAGATTTATATATACAGCCACCACTAGAGGGAGCTCACTACATGCAGATTATACAGCCACCACTAGAGGGAGCTCACTACATACAGATTTATATATACAGCCACCACTAGAGGGAGCTCACTACATACAGATTTATATATACAGCCACCACTAGAGGGAGCTCACTACATACAGATTTATATATACAGCCACCACTAGAGGGAGCTCACTACATGCAGATTATACAGCCACCACTAGAGGGAGCTCACTACATACAGATTTATATATACAGCCACCACTAGAGGGAGCTCACTACATACAGATTTATATATACAGCCACCACTAGAGGGAGCTCACTACATACAGATTATACAGTCACCACTAGAGGGAGCTCACTACATACAGATTTATACAGTCACCACTAGAGGGAGCTCACTACATACAGATTATACAGCCACCACTAGATGGAGCTCACTACATACAGATTATACAGTCACCACTAGAGGGAGCTCACTACATACAGATTTATACAGCCACCACTAGAGGGAGCTCACCACATACAGATTTATATATACAGTCACCACTAGAGGGAGCTCACTACATACAGATTTATACAGCCACCACTAGAGGGAGCTCACTACATACAGATTATACAGCCACCACTAGAGGGAGCTCACTACATACAGATTTATATATACAGTCACCACTAGAGGGAGCTCATTACATACAGATTTATATATACAGTCACCACTAGAGGGAGTTCACTACATACAGATTTATATATACAGCCACCACTAGAGGGAGCTCACTACATGCAGATTATACAGCCACCACTAGAGGGAGCTCACTACATACAGATTATACAGCCACCACTAGAGGGAGCTCACTACATACAGATTTATATATACAGCCACCACTAGAGGGAGCTCACTACATACAGATTTATACAGCCACCACTAGAGGGAGCTCACTACATACAGATTATACAGCCACCACTAGAGGGAGCTCACTACATACAGATTTATACAGCCACCACTAGAGGGAGCTCACTACATACAGATTTATATATACAGCCACCACTAGAGGGAGCTCACTACATACAGATTTATACAGCCACCACTAGAGGGAGCTCACTACATACAGATTATACAGCCACCACTAGAGGGAGCTCACTACATACAGATTTATACAGCCACCACTAGAGGGAGCTCACCACATACAGATTTATATATACAGTCACCACTAGAGGGAGCTCACTACATACAGATTTATATATACAGTCACCACTAGAGGGAGCTCACTACATGCAGATTATACAGCCACCACTAGAGGGAGCTCACTACATACAGATTTATATATACAGCCACCACTAGAGGGAGCTCACTACATACAGATTTATATATACAGCCACCACTAGAGGGAGCTCACTACATGCAGATTATACAGCCACCACTAGAGGGAGCTCACTACATACAGATTTATATATACAGCCACCACTAGAGGGAGCTCACTACATACAGATTTATATATACAGCCACCACTAGAGGGAGCTCACTACATACAGATTTATATATACAGCCACCACTAGAGGGAGCTCACTACATGCAGATTATACAGCCACCACTAGAGGGAGCTCACTACATACAGATTTATATATACAGCCACCACTAGAGGGAGCTCACTACATACAGATTTATATATACAGCCACCACTAGAGGGAGCTCACTACATACAGATTATACAGTCACCACTAGAGGGAGCTCACTACATACAGATTTATACAGTCACCACTAGAGGGAGCTCACTACATACAGATTATACAGCCACCACTAGAGGGAGCTCACTACATACAGATTATACAGTCACCACTAGAGGGAGCTCACTACATACAGATTTATACAGCCACCACTAGAGGGAGCTCACCACATACAGATTTATATATACAGTCACCACTAGAGGGAGCTCACTACATACAGATTTATACAGCCACCACTAGAGGGAGCTCACTACATACAGATTATACAGCCACCACTAGAGGGAGCTCACTACATACAGATTTATATATACAGTCACCACTAGAGGGAGCTCATTACATACAGATTTATATATACAGTCACCACTAGAGGGAGTTCACTACATACAGATTTATATATACAGCCACCACTAGAGGGAGCTCACTACATGCAGATTATACAGCCACCACTAGAGGGAGCTCACTACATACAGATTATACAGCCACCACTAGAGGGAGCTCACTACATACAGATTATACAGCCACCACTAGAGGGAGCTCACTACATACAGATTTATATATACAGCCACCACTAGAGGGAGCTCACTACATACAGATTTATACAGCCACCACTAGAGGGAGCTCACTACATACAGATTATACAGCCACCACTAGAGGGAGCTCACTACATACAGATTTATACAGCCACCACTAGAGGGAGCTCAGTACATAGAGATTTATATAGCCACCACTAGAGGGAGCTCACTACATACAGATTTATACAGCCACCACTAGAGGGAGCTCAGTACATAGAGATTTATATATACAGCCACCACTAGAGGGAGCTCACTACATACAGATTTATATATACAGCCACCACTAGAGGGAGCTCACTACATACAGATTATACAGCCACCACTAGAGGGAGCTCACTACATACAGATTTATACAGTCACCACTAGAGGGAGCTCACTACATACAGATTTATACAGCCACCACTAGAGGGAGCTCATTACATACAGATTTATATATACAGCCACCACTAGATGGAGCTCACTACATACAGATTATACAGTCACCACTAGAGGGAGCTCACTACATACAGATTTATACAGCCACCACTAGAGGGAGCTCACCACATACAGATTTATATATACAGCCACCACTAGAGGGAGCTCACCACATAGATTTATACAGTCACCACTAGAGGGAGCTCACCACATAGATTTATACAGCCACCACTAGAGGGAGCTCACTACATACAGATTTATACAGTCACCACTAGAGGGAGCTCGTTACATACAGATTTATACAGCCACCACTAGAGGGAGCTCATTACATACAGATTTATACAGCCTCCACTAGAGGGAGCTCGTTACATACAGATTTATACAGCCACCACTAGAGGGAGCTCATTACATACAGATTTATACAGCCTCCACTAGAGGGAGCTCACTACATACAGATTTATATATACAGCCACCACTAGAGGGAGCTCACTACATACAGATTTATACAGCCACCACTAGAGGGAGCTCACTACATACAGATTTATATATACAGCCACCACTAGAGGGAGCTCACTACATACAGAGTATACAGCCACCACTAGAGGGAGCTTACAACATACAGATTATACAGCCACCACTAGAGGGAGCTCACTACATACAGATTATACAGCTACCACTAGAGGGAGCTCACTACATACAGATTATACAGTCACCACTAGAGGGAGCTCACTACATACAGATTATACAGCCACCACTAGAGGGAGCTCACTACATACAGCTCCTGTAGTGGTCAATAGAAGCAGCTAGCTCCCTCTAGTGGTGGCTGCTCACTTTGCTGGTAATTCTGTATTTCTTCAGTCTCCATTGTAGAAGGTATTTTCAGTTAATGGCAGGAGACGTTCAGGAAAGTCTTGACCATCCAACAACTGGAGGAAACTTGTGATTGTGACCTTTCCTGTATATTGCAGAGGAGGCCGAGCGGCCCCCACTGCTCGCAGAGAGCAGCAGCTCATGGTTTCCACATAGTCACGGCCCTGACTGAAGAATGTAAAAAGTCAGGGGACGGGAAGTCTGTGCTGAGTCACACAAGTGAGACAAAATACGGGGCGGACAGATCCTAAAATACACTGCTCCAAAAAATAAAGTGAACACTCAAACAACAGAATATAACTCCAAGTAAATCAAACTTCTGTGAAATCAAACTGTCCACTTAGGAAGTAACACTGCTGACAATCAATCTCACCTGCTGTTGTGCAAATGGAATAGACAACAGATGGAAATTATTGGCAATTATCAAGACACCCTCAATAAAGGAGCAGTTCTGCCGGTGGGGACCACAGACCACATCTCAGTACCAATGCTTTCTGGCTGATGTTTTGGTCACTTTTGAATGTTGGTTGTGCTTTCACACTCGTGGTAGCATGAGAGGGACTCTACAACCCACACAAGTGCCTCAGGTAGTGCAGCTCATCCAGGATGGCACATCAATGCGAGCTGTGGCAAGAAGGTTTGCTGCGTTTGTCAGCGTAGTGTCCACAGGCTGGAGGCGCTATCAGGAGATGTTGGGGGTGCTGTAGGAGGGCAACAACCCAGCAGCAGGACCGCTACCTCCGCCTCTGTGCAAGGAGGAACAGGAGGAGCACTGCCAGAGCTCTGCAAAATGACCTCCAGCAGGCCACAAATGTGCATGTGTCTGCACAAACGGTTAGGAACCGTCTCCATGAGGATGGTCTGTGTGCCCGATGACCACAGATGGGGGTTGTGCTCACAGCCCGACACCGTGCAGGACGCTTGGCATCTGCCACAGAACACCACGATTGGCAAATTCACCACTGGCGCCCTGTGCTCTTCACAGATGAGAGCAGGTTCACACTGAGCACATGTGACAGACGTGACAGAGTCTGGAGACGCCGTGGAGAGCGATCTGCTGCCTGCAATATCCTTCAGTGACCGGTTTGGCAGTGGGTCAGTAATGGTGTGGGGAGGCATTTCTTTGGAGGGCCGCACAGCCCCCCATGTGCTCGCCAGAGGTAGCCTGACTGCCATTAGGTACCGAGATGGGATCCTCAGGCTTCTTGTGAGACCATATGATGGTGCGGTCGGCCCTGGGTTCCTCCTAATGCAGGACAATGCCAGACCTCATGTGGCTGGAGTATGTCAGCAGTTCCTGCAAGATGAAGGCATTGAAGCTATGGACTGGCTGCCCGTTCCCCAGACCTGAATCTGAATGAACACATCTGGGACATCATGTCTCGCTCCATCCACCAGCGTCACGGTGCACCACAGACTGTCCAGGAGTTGGCTGATGCTTTAGTCCAGGTCTGAGAGGAGATCCCTCAGGAGACTATCCGCCACCTCATCAGGAGCATGTCCAGGCATTGTATGGTGATCATACACAGGCACGTGGAGGCCACACACACTACTGAGCATCATTTCCTTGTCTTGAGGCATTTCCACTGAAGTTGGATCAGCCTGTAACTTCATTTTCCACTTTGATTTTGAGCATCATTCCAACTCCAGACCTCCGTGGGATATTAGTTGTGATTTACATTGATCATTTTTAGGTTTTATTTTTCTCAACACATTCCACTATGTAATGAATAAAGATTTACATCTGGAATATTTCATTCAGTGATATCTAGGAAGTAGGATTTTAGTGTTCCCTTTATTTTATTGAGATGTGTATATCCACTGCAGAATAGTGAGTGCAGCTCTGGAGTATAATACAGGAGGTAACTCAGGATCAGTAATGTAATGTATGTACACAGTGACTGCACCAGCAGAATAGTGAGTGCAGCTCTGGGGTATAATACAGGATGTAACTCAGGATCAGTAATGTAATGTATGTACACAGTGACTGCACCAGCAGAATAGTGAGTGCAGCTCTGGGGTATAATACAGGATGTAACTCAGGATCAGTAATATAATGTATGTACACAGTGAGTGCAGCTCTGAAGTATAATACTATGTGATGGCTCTTGTACTTTGGGTGTTTCTGCTCTCGTAGTTCTGCAGTTTTCTTGTCGGTTCTGCCTGTTGCTCGGTTAACGCTGCCGCTCTCTTGCAGTTGGGTCGCGTCGTCACTTATCCTTTCTACATCGTCTTTGCGATCTTCAGGAGACTTTTCGGGAAGCCGCCTCCGGCCATCACCTTGGAGAGCGCGGATGTGAAATACCCGCTGCGGCTCATCGATAAGGAGGTGAGTTCCTGATGCCGCCGGTCACATGATCGGGGTGAACGGGACAAGAATTGGCTCCATCTTTATCTCTGCCCTCAGGTCATCAGCCATGACACCCGCCGCTTCCGCTTTGCGCTGCCTTCTCCTGAACACATCCTGGGTCTCCCCATCGGTAAGGATGAGGCGATGTCTCGGTCACTCGGGGGTTAATATGTCGGTTTGGCGACTTCTGTCGTTTCTTTCAGGGCAGCACATCTACCTGTCGGCTCGGGTGGACGGGAACCTGGTTGTCCGCCCCTACACTCCGGTGTCCAGCGACGATGAGAAGGGCTACGTGGACCTGGTGGTGAAGGTGCGGGTGCTGCAGGGGCGGAGCCTGTCGGGGGGTGGAGCCTGTTGGGGTGGGTGGGACCTGTCGGGGGTGGAGCCTGTTGGGGTGGGTGGGACCTGTCGGGGGTGGAGCCTGTCGGGGGTGTGTGTGGGACCTGTCAGGGGTGGAGCCTGTCGGGGGGGGTGTGTGTGGGACCTGTCAGGGGTGGAGCCTGTCAGGGGTGTGTGTGGGACCTGTCAGGGGTGGAGCCTGTCGGGGGTGTGTGTGTGTGGGACCTGTCAGGGGGGTGGAGCCTGTGGGGGGGTGGGACCTGTCAGGGGTGGAGCCTGTCGGGGGGGTGTGGGACCTGTCAGGGGTGGAGCCTGTCGGGGGGTGTGTGTGGGACCGGTCGGGGGGGGTGGGACCTTTCAGGGGTGGAGCCTGTCGGGGGGTGAGACCTGTCGGGGGGTGAGACCTGTCGGGGGGTGAGACCTGTCGGGGGGTGAGACCTGTCGGGGGGTGAGACCTGTCGGGGGGTGAGACCTGTCGGGGGGTGAGACCTGTCGGGGGGTGAGACCTGTCGGGGGGTGAGACCTGTCGGGGGGTGAGACCTGTCGGGGGGTGAGACCTGTCGGGGGGTGAGACCTGTCGGGGGGTGAGACCTGTCAGGGGTGGAGCCTATTGGGTGTGGGACCTGTCAGGGGTGGAGCCTGTCGGGGGGTGTGTGTGGGACCGGTCGGGGGGGGTGGGACCTTTCAGGGGTGGAGCCTGTCGGGGGGTGAGACCTGTCGGGGGGTGAGACCTGTCGGGGGGTGAGACCTGTCGGGGGGTGAGACCTGTCGGGGGGTGAGACCTGTCGGGGGGTGAGACCTGTCGGGGGGTGAGACCTGTCGGGGGGTGAGACCTGTCGGGGGGTGAGACCTGTCGGGGGGTGAGACCTGTCGGGGGGTGAGACCTGTCGGGGGGTGAGACCTGTCGGGGGGTGAGACCTGTCAGGGGTGGAGCCTATTAAGGGTGGAACCTGTCGGGGGGGGGGGGGTGTGGGACCTGTCAGGGGTGGAGCCTGTCGGGGGTGGGACCTGTCAGGGGTGGAGCCTATTGGGGGTGGAACCTGTCGGGGGTGTGGGGGCGTGGGACCTGTCAGGGGTGGGACCTGTCAGGGGTGGAGCCTGTCGGGGGGCGTGGGACCTGTCAGGGGTGGAGCCTGTCGGGGGGGTGAGACCTGTCAGGGGTGGAGCCTGTCGGGGGGTGAGACCTGTCAGGGGTGGAGCCTGTCGGGGGGGGTGAGACCTGTCAGGGGTGGAGCCTGTCGGGGGGGTGTGGGACCTGTAAGGGGTGGAGCCTGTCGGGGGGGCGTGGGACCTGTCAGAGGTGGAGCCTGTCGGGGGTGTGTGGGACCTGTCAGGGGTGGAGCCTGTCGGGGGGGCGTGGGACCTGTCAGGGGTGGAGCCTGTCGGGGGGGGGTGGGACCTGTCAGGGGTGGAGCCTGTCGGGGGGGCGTGGGACCTGTCAGGGGTGGAGCCTGTCGGGGGGGCGTGGGACCTGTCAGGGGTGGAGCCTGTCGGGGGGGCGTGGGACCTGTCAGGGGTGGAGCCTGTCGGGGGGGCGTGGGACCTGTCAGGGGTGGAGCCTGTCGGGGGGACGTGGGACCTGTCAGGGGTGGAGCCTGTCGGGGGGGCGTGGGACCTGTCAGGGGTGGAGCCTGTCGGGGGGGACCTGTCAGGGGTGGAGCCTGTCGGGGGGGGGGGGGTGTGGGACCTGTCAGGGGTGGAGCCTGTCGGGGGGGGGGGGGACCTGTCAGGGGTGGAGCCTGTCGGGGGGTGGGTGGGACCGGTCGGGGGGGTGGGACCTGTCGGGGGTGGAGCCTGTCGGGGGGTGAGACCTGTCGGGGGTGGAGCCTGTCGGGGGGTGAGACCTGTCGGGGGTGGAGCCTGTCAGGGGTGGAGCCTGTCGGGGGTGGGACCTGTCAGGGGTGGAGCCTATTGGGGGTGGAACCTGTCAGGGATGGAGCCTGTCGGGGGGGGGGGGGTGTGGGACCTGTCAGGGGTGGAGCCTGTCGGGGGGCGTGGGACCTGTCGGGGGTGGAGCCTGTCGGGGGGTGAGACCTGTCAGGGGTGGAGCCTGTCGGGGGTGGGACCTGTCAGGGGTGGAGCCTGTCGGGGGGCGTGGGACCTGTCAGGGGTGGAGCCTGTCGGGGGGGTGGGACCTGTCAGGGGTGGAGCCTGTCGGGGGGTGTGTGGGACCTGTCAGGGGTGGAGCCTGTCGGGGGGTGTGTGGGACCTGTCAGGGGTGGAGCCTGTCGGGGGGGGGGGGTGGGACCTGTCAGGGGTGGAGCCTGTCGGGGGGGGGGGGGGGTGGGACCTGTCAGGGGTGGAGCCTGTCGGGGGGGGGGGGTGGGACCTGTCAGGGGTGGAGCCTGTCGGGGGGGGGGGTGGGACCTGTCAGGGGTGGAGCCTGTCGGGGGGGGTGTGGGACCTGTCAGGGGTGGAGCCTGTCGGGGGGGGGTGGGACCTGTCAGGGGTGGAGCCTGTCGGGGGGGGTGTGGGACCTGTCGGGGGTGGAGCCTGTCGGCCTCATTAATGTGAGTTGTTTTTTTTTCAGATTTATTTTAAAGGCATACACCCCAAATTTCCAGACGGCGGCAAAATGTCTCAGTATCTAGAAGCGCTGAAGATTGGGGAGACCATCGACTTCAGGGGGCCCAGCGGGCTGCTGACCTACAGCGGGAGGGGTAATGTCCTGGCGGCCGGCGGGGGAGGGGACGCACACGAGGGGACAATCGCGATACAATTTCTCTTGGTTTCTTTAAGGAACGTTCCAGATCCGTCCTGACAAGAAAACTGCGCCCGTCACCAAGAAGGTTCAGCAGCTGGGAATGATCGCCGGGGGCACAGGTATAAAGGGGCCGACAACTCTCATCATGTGACCTCTGATGTGCAGAGTTCTCAGACCAGACCTTGGGGGGGTGTGGCTTATGCAGATACATCCCGGTGTGGTGGATGGTGATTGGCTGTCAGTCTGTGCCCCGCCCCCGCTTTAGGAGACTTTTACTGACCGTCCCCCTGGGATCCTGAATGGTGGATGATGATCGGCAGCTTTTCTCCTGTGCAGGGATCACCCCCATGCTGCAGCTCATCCGCGCCGTCATGAAGGACAAAGACGACCGCACTGTCTGCTACCTGCTGTTTGCTAATCAGGTCTGTATGACCGGCAGCCATGAGGGTGGAGGAGGGGTTGGTGGAGGGGTGTCTGGTGCTTTGTGGGGGGATGCAGTGACTATTGTGGGGGTGGGGAGGATGCTGCTGTGACTAATGAGGGGTCCTGCTGTTGGCAGGTGGGATGTCCCAATGCAGCCCCCTCTGTCTCTGGCTCCGTACCCCTCTGTCTCTGGCTCCGTACCCCTCTGTCTCTGGCTCCGTACCCCTCTGTCTCTGGCTCAGTACCCCTCTGTCTCTGGCTCCGTACCCCTCTGTCTCTGGCTCCGTATCCCTCTGTCTCTGTATCCCCTCTGTCTCTGGCTCCGTACCCTTAGGATGGCGATCATGCATGTATTACCTTCCAGTTCCATCCAGAGCTCCTCTCCGGGTTGAGCTGCAGCTCTGGCTGTGACTGGAGTAGGTCACTTTTCTGGCTTCTTTCAGGCGGAGAAGGACATCCTGCTGCGGGACGAGCTGGAGGAGATCCGGACCGTCCACCCGGGCAGATTCAAGCTGTGGTACACGCTGGATCGGGCCCCTGAAAGTAAGAGCCTCCATCATCCTGTGCTGCGGATACTGCAGGACTACATCTCCCAGCATGCTCACCCCAGTTGCTGGCTATCAGGGCATGCTGGGAGTTGTAGTTTTCAGCTGCCGGGGCCAGTGTAGGTTTATCGTACACTTTCCTATACAATGTATTTGTTTTTTTTCCCCCCCATGTATGAGATCTCTGCTTGCTGTCAGTGAGTGAACCTTCAGTGTCGCACAGCTGAGGGTTTGCTCCTGTGTCTCCTCTGGACCGGGCTGCTGCTGTTACACAGCTGAGGGTTTGCTCCTGTGTCTCCTCTGGACCGGGCTGCTGATGTTACACAGCTGAGGGTTTGTTACATTACCTCTCATGGATGGGGTCAGACGAGGCTTGATGTCCTCGCTCACTGACAGCAGAGATCTGGGTGTCGCTTTCTATAGTTTTCCCTTTTTTCTCCACAAGCTGTGATCCCCTGTGTGGCCACCAGGGGGCGCCGTCTGCCATTTCTCATGATCTCGTCCCTCCAGGTTGGGATTACAGCCAGGGCTTCGTCAATGAGGACATGATCCGCTCCTTTATGCCCCCGCCCGGGGACGACGTGCTGATCCTGATGTGCGGACCACCCCCCATGATCCAGTACGCCATCAACCCCAGCCTGGACAAGCTGAACTACCCCCAGGACCGCAGATTTGCCTACTAGACGCCGTGCTTTACCGGAAAGGCGAAGCCGTTGTGTGACCGAGCGTGCGGCGGACCGTCTCCTCCGTTACAGCATCCTTCTGACTGGTGCACGGACTGATGCCGTCAGCTGGGGGCTGCTATGTATCCATAGGTGGGAGGTGTCTTAAAGGGGCGGGTGTTATGTACTAGGTAGGTGATGTTTCGGGGTTCAGTCGGCATTTGACTAGGACTTGTGTAAATGAAAGTGCCAGCTGGGAGTTGTAGTCCTACTTCTACAATTGTGTACAGTATTCGATGCAACACTAAGGAAAGTGGACGCGCGTCGGGGGGTTGTCCTGCTCTCGTCACAATGTGCCTGTATCTGCTTCTTGCACCCCTCCTATCTGCGCTATCCCCCTTTTTTTCGCTTCGTTACCTTTCCGTGTACAATGTATTTTTTATTCTTCATCAATACAGGAAAGACTTTGATCTCCGTCTCCTTATTATTACATTTCCCCCGGTATCATCTCCTGTGCTCAGTACCATATTCAGCCACTAGAGGGCACTAATAAAGGGTTTCTCCACTGATAGATATTTTGTGTGTCTGGCCCTTTAAAAGTAAAGCACAAAAAGTTTGAATTTTGGTCACATCCAAATTAAAGGGGTTCAGTGATCAGCTGTAATCTATGGATAGATGGTTACAAGTGTTCAGTTTCCCTACAGCGCCTCTAGAGGAGAAAGGAAGAATTACAATTGGCAATAAAAACAAGCCAAGGGGGTCCTAGAGCTAAGACCACTGAAGTAGAATTTGCTAAAAAAGGTCCCTTTAATAATATACAGCAGTGATTTGTGCTCCTGTAATGGTGACAATAGAGAAACAGTAGTGTGAGAATGTAACCGGACACAACAATGAACAATGGAGTCATGTGACGCAGCCGTGTGCACCGCAAGGTGAGAAAGGCACCGAACCTGGAAGAGCCGCTGCTTTACTAATACAAAGCTCCAAATCCTCCCTAGATATACTTACATGAGTCTATATTGCTGCAGCCACCACTAGGGGGAGCTCCCTGTATACAGAGATACATGACAAGATCCAGTCTGCAGCCACCACTAGGGGGAGCTCCCTGTATACAGAGATACATGATAAGATCCTGTCTGCAGCCACCACTAGGGGGGGGGCTCCCTGTATACAGAGATACATGATAAGATCCTGTCTGCAGCCACCACTAGGGGGAGCTCCCTGTATACAGAGATACATGACGAGATCCCGTCTGCAGCCACCACTAGGGGGAGCTCCCTGTATACAGAGATACATGACGAGATCCCGTCTGCAGCCACCACTAGGGGGAGCTCCCTGTATACAGAGATACATGACAAGATCCCGTCTGCAGCCAGCACTAGGGGGAGCTCCCTGTATACAGAGATACATGATAAGATCCCGTCTGCAGCCACCACTAGGGGGAGCTCCCTGTATACAGAGATACATGATAAGATCCCGTCTGCAGCCACCACTAGGAGGAGCTCCCTGTATACAGAGATACATGATAAGATCCCGTCTGCATCCACCACTAGGGGGAGCTCCCTGTATACAGAGATACATGACAAGATCCCGTCTGCAGCCACCACTAGGGGGAGCTCCCTGTATACAGAGATACATGATAAGATCCCGTCTGCAGCCACCACTAGGGGGAGCTCCCTTTATGCAGAGATACATGATAAGACCTGAGGTTTGGCTACTATACACACCAGTGACCGTCTGCAGTCAGAAGATAGTAATCGCAGCATGCTTCCAGCAATGAAGGGGTGTCCGGATGTCTGCTATAGCAATATCTGGGTGTGTAAAGCATAGCGGCCGCGGGTATCTTGAGATAGCAAAACTCAGATATAAGGTTAATCCCAGCGTGCAATACTTTGCTAATACCCAGACATTTCGTGCAGATAAATGTATGTCCGACCCTCTGTGAGCGAAGCTGCACATCTTCCTGTGCTGGATATTTAGCTGCAATGTATCTGTCTGGAACACAAAGTAGATGACACAGGAATCCGGTCATCAGCATTGGACAGGACAGTCATCAGCCGCGGCATCGGCCAGAGCAGTAGTCTGCCTCTTCATCGGACGGAGTTGTTGTTGGCTGCGGCATCAGAGCGGTTGTCAGCTGCGGCATTGGTCGGGGGGCGATCGTCGGCTGCGGCGCGGTTGGGGCGGTCGTCGGCCTTGGACTGACCAGTCGACGGCTGCGGCATCAGACAGAGCGGTTGTCAGCTGCAGCATCGGTCGGGCGGTCGTCGGCTCAAGCATCAGATGGCGTGGTTGTCAGTTCCGGCATCGGACAGAGCGGTTGTCAGCTGCGGCATCGGACAGAGCGGTTGTCAGCTGTGGCATCGGACAGAGCAGTTGTCAGCTGTGGCCTTCGGTCGGAGCAATTGTCAGTTCCGGCATCAGACAGAGCGGTTGTCAGCTCCGGCATCGGACAGAGCGGTTGTCAGCTGCGGCATTGGACAGAGCGGTTGTCAGCTGTGGCATCGGACAGAGCAGTTGTCAGCTGTGGCCTTCGGTCGGAGCAATTGTCAGTTCCGGCATCAGACAGAGCGGTTGTCAGCTCCGGCATCGGACAGAGCGGTTGTCAGCTGCGGCATTGGACGGAGCAGTTGTCAGCTGCGGCATCGGACAGAGCGGTTGTCAGCTGCGGCATCGGACAGAGCGGTTGTCAGCTGCGGCATTGGTCGGAGCGGTTGTAGTCCCGGTGACTATAGGAAGTTGATGTAGACTTTGCCGATGTTCCTCTGGCCGTTCCTCCTGGAGATACAGGCGTCCAGCAGGTCGCGGGTGGGCAGGAAGGTGTCGGTGTCCAGGATGTACTGCTTCAGGGCGCGCTCTCCGGGGGCGCCATTCTTCTTCTCCTTGCTGACGCTCTCCAGTAAGATCCCGCGAATGTCCTTAGGTTTCTCGGCTGATCCGAACACCATGAAGAGCCCCAGGCAGTCTGGGCCGACCAGTCGGCAGAACTCCTCCAGCTTCTCGTAGCGGCTGCGCTCCTTGTAGGAATCGGTGAGTCGGATCTCCTTCAGGGACCCCAGGTGGACGGTGTCGGTGTCCCCTCGGCCATCGTCGGTGAAGTCAGACATCTGCAGCGCCTGGACGGCGATCTGGAGCCGCATCGATCGGTCGGGACCCAGCAGCGTCCAGATCCAGTCCACCCCGAAGAGCGCGGCCTGCTGCGCGGTCATCTTGCTGGTGTGGATCCGCTCCTCCACGCTCTTCTCCACACAGAAGGTGATGAAGTCCACCAGGAAGATGTCAGTCAGGGTCTCCGTGGTGGGATGCAGCGTCCCGTGAGGGTCCTGGAATCCCAGGTAGTGGCGGAGCTTGTGCGAGGCGTGCACCACTCCCTGGCTGAAGACCTCGCACACAATGTCCGCCTTCTCCAATGGGGGGACAATCACGGGGCCGGAGGGCGTCTGCCCCATGACGGTCAGATCTGAGGAGCAGCTGTGCACTGCCAGCGGGACAGGTGACGATGGTGGGCGGGGATGACAGCTGCCGCCGCACCTGCCGAAACCAGACCGACAACTTTCCCACAGAGAAAATTAAAGGGGCGGATATCATAACGGAGCAAAGTGTGAACTGAAGGCTGTGAAAACTGGTGTGAAACTGCAGCTCCGGCCCATTCACTTGTGTGCATGCGATACCAAAGGCAGCCTGAGGGCAAGGGGGGCGCTGATGCTTTCTAATATACATTCTCTCCCTTCAAGCCGGAGTTAAATTAACAAGTGAAAACTGTCACTTTAAATTAATGGATGCCCCTTTCCTCTCTGAGGGGCGAGGGCAGACGTGTAAGTTTCCAAAATGACCTTTAAGAATACTTGGTCCAAAAACAAACAACCGGTTTTATGTATGCAGCTCCATGTGTTACCATGGTTACCGACTAAAGGCTTCTGTCCGCCGGCTACGTCATAGAATCCTAGAATGTTTGAGCTGGAAGGGACCCCCGGGGTCCTTGTGTCCGACCCCAGGTTCAATGCAGGAGTCACTAAACCATCTCAGACAGATGTCTGTCCAGCCTCTGTGTGAAGACTTCCATTGAAGGAGAACTCACCACCTCTCGTGGCCGCATGTTCCACTCATTGATCGCCCTCACTGTCAAAAAAGTTATTTCTAATCTCTAATCTAAGCTCCCTTTCCTTCCATTGCTTCTTTTTTTAGAACGTGGTACCCAGAACTGGACACAGTATTCCAGATGAGGCCTCACCGAGGAGTAGAGGGGGAGAATTACTTCACGTGATCTAGACTCTATGCTTCTCTTAATACATCCTAGAACTGTGTTTCCCTTTCTTACTGCTGCATCACACTGTTGACTCATGTGCAGTCTGTGATCTATTAGTATACCCAAGTCTTTTTCACACGTGCTGTTGCTTAGTTCTATTCCTCCATTTCTTTAGAAGTAATTTTCGTTTTTCTTGCCCTGATGTAGAATCTTGCATTTTTCTGATAAATTCCATTCTATTAGTCACTGCCCAATGCTCAAGCTTATCTAGATGCTTCTGAATCCGGTCTTCTCTAGTGTTAGCTACTCCTCCTAGCTTTGCATCATCTGCAAATCTGATTAGTTTACATTCAGTTCCCTTATCTAGATCATTTATAAAAATGTTGAACAACACTGGGTCCAGGACAGAGCATTGTGGTACTCCACTTGAAACACTCTTCCAAATTGGATATGCAACCATTTATTACCAGTCTTTGAGTACGATCACTGAGCCAGTTATGAATTCACCTAACAGTAGCCTTATCACACAACCATACTTCGCAGTTTTTCAATAAGGATAGTATGAGATACTTTATCAAAAGCTTTGCTGAAGGCAAGATATACTATATCTACCACATTTCCCTGATCCACCAAGTCAGTGATTCCACCCTAGAAAAAATTAGACTAGTCTGGCATGACTTGTTTACTGCAAACCCATGCTGGCTCTGGTTAATTACTGTATTCTTATCCAAGTACTTGCATACATGCTGTTTAATAATGTGTTCACAGATCTTTCCTGGTACAGAAGTAAGGCTCACTGGCCTGTAATTTCCTGGTATAGAAGTAAGGCTCACTGGCCTGTAATTTCCTGGTATAGAAGTAAGGCTCACTGACCTGTAATTTCCTGGTACAGAAGTAAGGCTCACTGACCTGTAATTTCCTGGTATAAAAAGTAAGGCTCACTGGCCTTTAATTTCCTGGTCTTCTTTCATTTTTTGAAGATAGGGACAACATTTGCCTTTCTCCAATCTTCTGGGACTTCTGTGCTCCAGTTTTCAAAGATTCTGGCTAGTGGTTCTACAATTTCCTCTGCTAACTCTTTCAGTCCCCTAGGATGTAATTCACTGGACGGGCAGATGTAAATGAATGTAAATTAGCTAACTAATTGTACTTGGGACAGGATGAGGCAGAGGGAAGAGTTACAGGGTTGGAAACAGTCAGTATGTAGGCTCATAGGTCTGGCTAAGAGCTGTATACACAAAACGGTAACAGGGTTTTCAAGCAGAACCGTTGGTTAAGTTGCTCCATTTGTTGGTTTTAGATACGTTCCGTAGGTTGCAAAAGTCGACACGCCCACTTCAGAACGGATCGGGTTAATGTGCACACAAGACCTCGGATGAGCTGATGTCATTTGACCATAGCAATCGACAAGTTATAATATCAAAGCTCCTCCCCCACCCAAAAGTAATGACACCCCTCTTCAACTAATTGCAAACCCCCATGCTGTCAGAAAATGCTTTCTAGTGTTTCCTGCTGGACAGGAGCACAGAGTATTTCAGGATGGGACTACGCGGATCTTGTAAGAAGTCACAGTGTTAAAGGTTCCTGGCAGCACAGAGTATTTCAGCAGAGTGTGTGTGATGCCGGATGTTCATGTTTTTATCGAGATATAATCAAAAGTGGCTGATAACAGAGAGCGGTAGATGACTGTACAGCAAATAGGAGAGACCCGCAGAGACGCCTCCTAGTTAAACATAAGCTTTTATTACATGACACAGACGGGCGCGATAACATCTGCTCTCATAGAGTCACTGTATAGTGTTATAACAACCTCCGGGGGCCGCGCCTCCACCCCCAATAACCTGCGGAGTCAGTGCTGCGCCTCCTGTCCTGCACCCCCCCTCCCCACGATCATCATAAATTAACATACAAAACAAAAAGCATAAATATCAGCAGAAGATGCAGCCGCCCCCTACGACAAAACCACCCGCGCGGCTGCCGACCCTTTAAATGGAACATAAGAGCGCTGCCCCTTTAAATAATAATAATATATAAAAAGAATCATCAGTAACTGAGGCGCCCCCTGCTGGAAAGTTCCTAAAACTTTTAATAAACTTTTGATTGTTGAGGACGACTCCCCAAGGACTGAGATTTTCCTTATTTTTAGGGCACAAATGTTTTATTCTCCCCTCCCCCAACACTGACGAAGACCCGGAACCATCCGTAGGCACAGCCCGCCCCCCCTCCAGAACCCAGCTGGCACGTAAACTGGAAATACTGGTATAGAAAACTAGACCTATAGTTTACCATAAAATTTTTCTTTTTTTTTTTGCACACTTTAAATAGAAAATTTGTATAAAAAGTAACAGCGCCGTAAATTGTGAGTATCAAAACTGCATAGGGTTAAAATGAAAAAAAAAAAAAAAAGCGCCACTTTTAGCCAAGTGGATGTGTCTGGTATTGCAAGCTCTGCTGCATAAAATAGGACTGAGCTGCAATACCATAAGCTGCCACATGGGGGCGAGAAAAAAAAAAACCCTCCAAAATACAATCCGACAGCTCCACAGTCCTCCAAGTGGCTGTGTAGGGTACTGCAGCTGTCCTAAAATTGGGACTCGGATGTAAAATCAGATACAGCCACATGGAGAAAAAGGCAGAAAGGTGCGGGGGGGATCATAATAATGAAGAAAAGAGCTGCTGTTAAATAACTCCTCCCACCCCTTTAATTATGGCAGTATAACCCATTGTATAATTTAGCGCTGTTCCAATACATTCCCCTCTGCAGCCACTAGAGGCCGCTGTGGTACAATAGTTATTAGTCACTGACTAACTCCTACCCATTGCAGGGGCACCGACACCCTCCGCTGCACTACAAAGGGGCTGGCGCTCATTTTTATTATCACTTTTAAAGGCACATTCTCCCCTCCCCCCCCCCCCCCCGAACACTGAGCGTAAAAAACAGTGACGCAAAAAATAACATTTATAGATCCATAAACACAAGTGATAAAAGATGGCGGCCGGAGCGCAAAGTCACACGTTGGAGTCGTCGTCTGTGATGCTGGCGCTGGGGGATCTGGCGGTGTAATCCCGGAACATGTCGTCTTCCTTCAGCATGTGCTGCGGGGGAGGGAGACAAGAGGCGAAATGTGAATGCAGCTCTGGATGTGAGTGGAGCGAAAAAACATAAATGCTGCACGTGTTATGTATGATAGCGGTATAATACTCACCGTCAGGTTATTGATGCCTTCAGAAAACGCCCCGATCTGCCGCACTGTTCCCTCAGAGTCTTCCATCTAACGGGAGAAAAACTGTAACGTTACTCAAGGTGGGCAGTATTATAGCAGTTATATTCTTGTACATAGGGGCAGTATTATAGTAGTTATATTCTTGTACATAGTGGGCAGTATTATAGTAGTTATATTCTTGTATATAGGGGGCAGTATTATGGTAGTTATATTCTTGTACATAGGGGCAGTATTATAGTAGTTATATTCTTGTACATAGTGGGCAGTATTATAGTAGTTATATTCTTGTACATAGGGGCAGTATTATAGTAGTTATATTCTTGTACATAGGGGCAGTATTATAGTAGTTATATTCTTGTACATAGGGGCAGTATTATAGTAGTTATATTCTTGTACATAGGAGCAGTATTATAGTAGTTATATTCTTGTACATAGGGGCAGTATTATAGTAGTTATATTCTTGTACATAGGAACAGTATTATAGTAGTTATATTCTTGTACATAGGGGCAGTATTATAGTAGTTATATTCTTGTACATAGAGGCAGTATTATAGTAGTTATATTCTTGTACATAGGAGCAGTATTATAGTAGTTATATTCTTGTACATAGGAACAGTATTATAGTAGTTATATTCTTGTACATAGGGGCAGTATTATAGTAGTTATATTCTTGTACATAGGAGCAGTATTATAGTAGTTATATTCTTGTACATAGGGGGCAGTATTATAGTAGCTATATTCTTGTACATAGGGGGCAGTATTATAGTAGTTATATTCTTGTACATAGGAGCAGTATTATAGTAGTTATATTCTCGTACATAGGGGGCAGTATTATAGTAGTTATATTCTTGTACATAGGGGGCAGTATTATAGTAGTTATATTCTTGTACATAGGAGCAGTATTATAGTAGTTATATTCTTGTACATAGGGGCAGTATTATAGTAGTTATATTCTTGTACATAGGAGCAGTATTATAGTAGTTATATTCTCGTACATAGGAGCAGTATTATAGTAGTTATATTCTTGTACATAGGGGCAGTATTATAGTAGTTATATTCTTGTACATAGGAGCAGTATTATAGTAGTTATATTCTTGTACATAGGAGCAGTATTATAGTAGTTATATTCTTGTACATAGGAGCAGTATTATAGTAGTTATATTCTTGTACATAGGAGCAGTATTATAGTAGTTATATTCTTGTACATAGGAGCAGTATTATAGTAGTTATTATAGTTAGTATAGTTAGTAGTAGTGATTTCGCCTCTTTCTTTAAACAGAAGATCGATACGATCAGAGAAAGCTTTGGCCCACAGCGCCCACTGCCCCTCTTAGCTGCTCAACCCTGCTCCTCCAAAACCAGCTTCTCCACCATGACAGAAGATCAGCTCTCCACCCTCCTGTCAAGATCACACCTCACCACCTGCACGCTTGACCCGCTCCCATCCCACCTCATCCCTAACCTTTCCACGGTCTTCATCCCAACCCTAACGCACCTCTTCAACCTCTCACTCACAACAGGTGTCTTTCCCTCATCCTTCAAGCATGCCAAGATCACACCCATCCTCAAAAAGCCCTCCCTCGACCCATCCTCTGTGTCTAGCTATCGCCCAATATCTCTTCTCCCTTATGCCTCCAAATTGCTGGAGCAACACGTCCATCTTGAACTGTCCTCCCACTTCTCCTCCTGCTCCCTCTTTGATCGGTTACAATCAGGCTTCCGTTCCCATCACTCAACTGAAACTGCCCTAACTAAAGTCACCAATGACCTACTAACTGCCAGGAGCAAGCGACACTACTCTGTCCTCCTTCTCCTGGACCTGTCTTCCGCCTTTGACACTGTAGACCACTCCCTTTTGCTACAAATCCTCTCATCCCCCTTGGCATCACAGACTTGGCCCTTTCCTGGATCTCGTCATATCTGACAGACCGAACATTCAGTGTCTCCCTCCCCCACACCACCTCCTCACTTCGCCCCTTGTCAGTCGGTGTTCCTCAAGGCTCTGTTCTAGGACCCCTACTCTTCTCCATCTACACTTTCGGCCTGGGACAGCTCATAGAATCCCACGGTATGCAGTACCATCTCTACGCTGACGACACGCAGATCTACCTCTCCGGACCTGACCTCTCCTCCTTGCTTACCAAAATCCCGCACTGTCTGTCTGCCATTTCAGCCTTCTTTTCTGCTCGCTTTCTACAACTGAACATGGACAAAACAGAATTCATCATCCTTCCCCCATCTCACTCTACCCTTCCACCAGACCTATCCATCAATGTCAATGGCTGCTCACTATCCCCAGTCCCACACGCCCGGTGCCTCGGGGTGATCCTCGACTCTGCCCTCTCTTTCAAGCCACATATCCAAGCCCTTGCCTCCTCCTGTCATCTCAAACTCAAAAATATTTCCCGGATCCGTGCTTTCCTTGACCGCAACACTGCAAAAACGCTAGTGCATGCCCTTATCATCTCCCGCCTCGACTACTGCAACCTCCTACTCTCTGGACTCCCCTCTAGCACTCTGGCACCACTCCAATCCATCCTACACTCTGCTGCCCGACTAATCCACCTGTCCCCCCGCTATTCCCCGGCCTCTCCCCTGTGTCAAGCCCTTCACTGGCTTCCTATCGCCCAGAGACTCCAGTTCAAAACCCTCACACTGACATACAAAGCCATCCACAACCTGTCTCCTCCATACATCTGTGACATGGTCTCCCGGTACCTACCTACACGCGACCTCCGATCCTCCCAAGACCTCCTTCTCTACTCCCCTCTCATCTCTTCTTCCCATAACCGCATCCAAGACTTCTCCCGTGCTTCCCCCATACTCTGGAACTCTCTACCCCAACACATCAGACTCGCGCCTACCATAGAAACCTTCAAAAAGAACCTGAAGACTCATCTCTTCCGACAAGCCTACAGCCTGCAGTGATCCTCAACCTACTGAACAACCGTACAGCCAGCTCTTCCCTCTCCTAGTGTATCCTCACCCACCCCCTGCAGACTGTGAGCCCTCGCAGGCAGGGTCCTCCCTCTTTATGTACTCGTGTGCCTTGTTATCTGCTCATGTTTAATGTATTTGTCTATATTTGCCCCGTATTCACATGTAAAGCGCCATGGAATAAATGGCGCTATAAAAATGTATAATAATAATAAATAATAATAATAATAATAGTTATATTCTTGTACATAGGAGCAGTATTATAGTAGTTATATTCTTGTACATAGGGGCAGTATTATAGTAGTTATATTCTTGTACATAGGGGCAGTATTATAGTAGTTATATTCTTGTACATAGGGGCAGTATTATAGTAGTTATATTCTTGTACATAGGGGCAGTATTATAGTAGTTATATTCTTGTACATTGGAGCAGTATTATAGTAGTTATATTCTTGTACATAGGAGCAGTATTATAGTAGTTATATTCTTGTACATAGAGGCAGTATTATAGTAGTTATATTCTTGTACATAGGGGCAGTATTATAGTAGTTATATTCTTGTACATAGGAGCAGTATTATAGTAGTTATATTCTTGTACATAGGGGCAGTATTATAGTAGTTATATTCTTGTACATAGAGGCAGTATTATAGTAGTTATATTCTTGTACATAGGGACAGTATTATAGTAGTTATATTCTTGTACATAGGGGCAGTATTATAGTAGTTATATTCTTGTACATAGGAGCAGTATTATAATAGTTATATTCTTGTACATAGGAGCAGTATTATAGTAGTTATATTCTTGTACATAGGAGCAGTATTATAGTAGTTATATTCTTGTACATAGGAGCAGTATTATAGTAGTTATATTATTGTACATAAGGGCAGTATTATAGTAGTTATATTCTTGTAAATAGGGGCAGTATTATAGTAGTTATATTCTTGTACATAGGAGCAGTATTATAGTAGTTATATTCTTGTACATAGGGGCAGTATTATAGTAGTTATATTCTTGTACATAGGGGCAGTATTATAGTAGTTATATTCTTATACTTAGGGGGCAGTATTATAGTAGTTATATTCTTGTACATAGGGGCAGTATTATAGTAGTTATATTCTTGTACATAGGGGCAGTATTATAGTAGTTATATTCTTATACTTAGGGGGCAGTATTATAGTAGTTATATTCTTGTACATAGGAGCAGTATTATAGTAGTTATATTCTTGTACATAGGAGCAGTATTATAGTAGTTATATTCTTGTACATAGGGGCAGTATTATAGTAGTTATATTCTTGTATATAGGGGCAGTATTATAGTAGTTATATTATTGTACATAGGAGCAGTATTATAGTAGTTATATTCTTGTACATAGGGGCAGTATTATAGTAGTTATATTCTTGTACATAGGAGCAGTATTATAGTAGTTATATTCTTGTACATAGGAGCAGTATTATAGTAGTTATATTCTTGTACATAGGGGCAGTATTATAGTAGTTATATTCTTGTATATAGGAGCAGTATTATAGTAGTTATATTCTTGTACATAGGAGCAGTATTATAGTAGTTATATTCTTGTATATAGGGAGCAGTATTATAGTAGTTATATTCTTGTACATAGGGGGCAGTATTATAGTAGTTATATTCTTGTACATAGGAGCAGTATTATAGTAGTTATATTCTTGTACATGGGGGCAGTATTATAGTAGTTATATTCTTGTACATGGGGGCAGTATTATAGTAGTTATATTCTTGCACATAGGGGGCAGTATAGTTTCGTACCTGTTCTAGTCTATCGAGGTCCTCGTCGTCTAACATCCTGAGGTCCAGTCCGGCTCTGAAGGGCTTGATGATGCTGTTTGCAGACAACTGCCCGAGCTCCATTGGACACACATATTCTTCATTCTCTTCTTGCTTTTTCTTTCGTAAAGTCCCAAAATTGGTAAACGGTAATTTCCTCGGCTTTAAAAGAAAGAAAAAAATTACGAGGCCTGGATGTAGTTATATAATAATATATTGGTGTAAATTTATATAACAGCAGAATTGTGACAAAACGGGAATATTGGTAAATATATCAGCGTCTCTTAGCCCTGGTGGCCGATGTGGAGCCTTAGGATGCTGTATGTAGTGACCATACCGCCCCGTCCCACCGTGCGTCTCACCTTGACCTTGGCCGTTGCGGTCAGCAGCACGTATTCCGGCGAGGATAGCGCCTCCTGTTTTTGCTGCTGCGCCTGCTGACCGACCAGGAGATTGAAATGCGTGGCCAGGTGGCGCCGGAGGAGGGTCTTGTTTGGCGGGATGTTCAGAAGTTGAGCCATGGTCTCCACGTTAAATCGGGGCTCAAGGACCTGAAATTAAAAAAAAAAAACAAGAACAATTTTGGATTTTTTCCGAAACGCAACAATGAGGCTGCAGGTTCTGATCCTGAGAGCCAACAGGAAAGCAGCAGAAGTTTTTACTGCAGTTTGGAGGCGAATGGAGCAGAAGACGAAATGTACTGGTGAGCAATGACTAATGAGGACTCACCATCAGCCCACCGTGTACACCGCTACCCCTCAAGTTAGGGGCATACTCCGCCAGGTCAACAGAGCGCAGCCACTCCATCACCCGGTGATTCGTCCACTGAGCCACTTCCGAGGGAGTCACATTAGACTAAAAAAAAAAAAAAAAAAAAAGAAAGATTTATTAATATTTAATAAAAATTCCAAAATTTGTTCTGTAAGTTTTAAGGCTGGTGGTCCCAGGGCCCGGTACCTCCTCGGAGGGTCTTCTGCGCAGACAGTTGGGCTCGAAGCTGTTGATTCGCAGGACCTGAATGGCGCGCTTTATGCTGAGGTGGTGCAGGACGCTGACGACTTTCAGGGAAAGCAAATCATCCTGGAAATCCAGAGAAGCAAAATGGGGGAAAAAAAAAGTGCCAAATTTACACAAAATAGGATTGGCAGGTTCTGATAGCCACACCCACGAGCAGCGAGTGACACTAGACCACGCCCCCGAGGAGATCGGGATTCTCCTTCCACCTCATTTCACACTCTCCGCAGCCCATCTTTACTTGACAACATGGTTTATCCCACGTCCGAGGGTGCCGTCCGTCCACGAGATCTGCGTGGTTAGGTGACTTACCACGGTCATGTAATGGAGCATCCGACCGTCCAGCTTTGCTTCATCAAACTGCGTCTTGTACTGAGGGAGACCGATGTCGTCCAACCACCCTACGGGGGGAAAAAAATCACAAGGAGCTCTAGATGTGTCCTGAAATACTGTTCTGCTGATCCTACTCTGATCCGTGCTGAAATCCTCTGTGCTGCTGGTCTGACTTACTTGTCACCCACTTGTAGTCCAGCTTCCCGTAGTTGCTGTCGTCCTCGGAGCCCAGCGACTGCAGCGCCAGCTGGAGCTTCTTGCGGTGCAGCGGGTGTTTGATGCCAAGCTCCTATATGGGAAAGCATAAAATGAGTCATGGGCGGCCCCGACGCGCGCCGCCCCTTCCGGAGCGGGACCCTCTCACCTTCTCCAGGTCCTGCTGCGAGGCGTGGAGCAGCGTCTGCCCGGACACGATCCATTGCTTGCAGCTGTTCACGTAGCTGCCCAGCCCCTGGTCCCGCAGCCAGCCGCACACCTGCTCCTTCGTCCACTTGGCAAATGGCGTGTCCAGGTCACTGCGGGGGAAAGAGAAGTGCGGATGCGGGTTACCACCCCCCATACAGCGCCCTGCGTAAGTATCCACCCCCAACAAGTCAGCGCTGCCCCTTTACAACCCAGCCTCCAATCATCAGACAGAGACACAATAAGGGGGTGGAGTGTGCATGTCACCTTATAAGGAGTCATAAGGGGTGGAGCCTGCATGTCACCTTATAAGGAGTCATAAGGAGTGGAGCGTGCAAGTCACCTTATAAGGAGTCATAGGGGCGGAGCTTGCATGTCACCTTATAAGGAGTCATAAGGGGTGGAGCTTACATACCTTGTCACAAGAGGGTCAGGACTTGTACTCATGAGAGGCGGAGCTTGCATATTTTATCACATAAGGGGCCAGTTCTTGTATTTGTTTTTGGTGTTAAAATTCATAACGGGTGAAGTCGGCATTTTTGTCAACTTAAATGGGGCGGGAGCTAAAAGTTATAGCCCTATAGAAAGTCAGGAAAGGTGGGGCTTACATAACGTGGCTCTATAAGAAATGTTAAGGGGTGGGGCTTACATGTTTGACCCTCTAAAACGTCACAAGGGGAATGGCTTACATTTCAACTATAAAAAAAAAATCACAAGGGGCGGAGTTTATTTTTTTGGCCCTATAAGAAGCTACAAGGAGCGGAGCTTATACTTTATGTCCCCCTTAGGGGCACCACTTATGGTTAGCTCACCCCCCCACTTGTCTATGGATTCTCTCTGGTACTCCACTGCATTAACAGGTCTGAGCTGCAGTACCAGACACAACCTGCGGATTGGGGCGGCGCTGCTTTTTTTGGAAGAAACCCTTGTTCCACTGATACAAACCTGGGAGCCTGACCAAGATCCCGCGACCAACCCAGCCTCGGGCCGGCGGTGGACCTGGTCCCACCCCTCTTAAACTCTTCTTCCGGGAGGTCGTCCTCCTGGTTTAGGGTGGTGGACTGACTCCTCTTCAGTCTGGAAGGGACAAAATAAAAAAACAAGTCACACTCTGACCCCCCCATAAAGTCCCCGGTGGGGTAACAAGGCCTGGAGGCCAACTGTTCTCACCTCCCGAATAACTTCTTAATCCCACGCGGCTTCTTCTTAGAGTCGGGAGAAGATGGCGAGCTGTGGATGCTTCCACCGTCCGATGAGCGAGGAGACACCGCCAGGTCCAGGTGGTCGGCTGAGCCCTTTTCTGCCTCTGCTGCAACATTTACCAGTGTCATTAATGACCTCAAACAATAATTCCAGCTCCAATAGTCTTAGGGTACCGTCACACTATACGATTTACCTACGATCACGACCAGCGATATGACCTGGCCGTGATCGTAGGTAAATCGTAGTGTGGTCGCTGGGGAGCTGTCACACAGACAGCTCTCCAGCGACCAACGATGCCGAGGTACCCGGGTAACCAGGGTAAACATCGGGTTACTAAGCGCAGGACCGCGCTTAGTAACCCGATGTTTACCCTGGTTACCAGCGTAAAAAAAAACAAACAGCACATACTTACATTCTGGTGTCCGTCAGGTCCCTTGCCGTCTGCTTCCCGCACTCACTGACTGCCGGCCGTAAAGTGAAAGCACAGCGGTGACGTCACCGCTGTGTTCTGCTTTCACTTTACGGCCGGCAGTCACTGAGTGCGGGAAGCAGACGGCAAGGGACCTGACGGACACCAGAATGTAAGTATGTGCTGTTTGTTTTTCTTTAGTTTTACGCTTGTAACCAGGGTAAACATCGGGTTACTAAGCGCGGTCCTGCGCTTAGTAACCCGATGTTTACCCTGGTTACAAGCGAACGCATCGCTAGATCGCATCGCTAGATCGGTGTCACACACACCGATCTAGCGATGCCAGCGGGAGATCCAGCGACAAAAGAAAGTTCTAAACGATCTGCTATGACGTACGATTCTCAGCAGGATCCCTGATCGCTGCTGCGTGTCAGACACAGCGATATCGTAACGATATCGCTGGAACGTCACGAATCGTAAAGTCGTAGCGATCGAAATGGCAGTGTGTGACGGTACCCTTAGGGTTTGTATCATCAGACATCATAAAAAAAGTCTAACTTTCCTGCACCTTCCTGACACTGAGCGCCCCAAAAAAGTGGCGGTCACAGGCTGGAAGGGAAAAAAAGTGGCGGTCACAGGCTGGAAGGGGAAAAAAGTGGCGGTCACAGGCTGGAAAGGCAAAAAGTGGCGGTCACAGGCTGGAAAGACAAAAAGTGGCGGTCACAGGCTGGAAAGGCAAAAAGTGGCGGTCACAGGCTGGAAAGGCAAAAAGTGGCGGTCACAGGCTGGAAAGGCAAAAAGTGGCGGTCACAGGCTGGAAAGGCAAAAAGTGGCGGTCACAGGCTGGAAAGGCAAAAAGTGCCGGTCACAGGCTGGAAAGACAAAAAGTGGCGGTCACAGGCTGGAAAGACAAAAAGTGGCGGTCACAGGCTGGAAAGACAAAAAGTGGCGGTCACAGGCTGGAAAGACAAAAAGTGGCGGTCACAGGCTGGAAAGACAAAAAGTGGCGGTCACAGGCTGGAAAGACAAAAAGTGGCGGTCACAGGCTGGAAAGACAAAAAGTGGCGGTCACAGGCTGGAAAGACAAAAAGTGGCGGTCACAGGCTGGAAAGACAAAAAGTGGCGGTCACAGGCTGGAAAGACAAAAAGTGGCGGTCACAGGCTGGAAAGACAAAAAGTGCCGGTCACAGGCTGGAAAGACAAAAAGTGCCGGTCACAGGCTGGAAAGACAAAAAGTGCCGGTCACAGGGCTGGAAAGACAAAAAGTGCCGGTCACAGGCTGGAAAGATAAAAAGTGCCGGTCACAGCCTTGGGGGAAAAAAAAAAAAAAGGGCAAAAGCTAAAATTATCTTGGCTTTTTCTTTTAGCTCCACTCCTACAAATGTAAGTTATCTATTGCACAGCACATTTATATATATATTTTTTTAATCAGAACTGGGTGCGCTCTGCTGTGCTGCACTGTGCGCCCTGTGCTGCGCCGCACCATGCGCTCTCTGCTGTGCTCCATGGTGCGCAATGTCGTTTTTACGCTGTGCAGTACGCAGTGCTCTGATTCAAGCATAACATTTTTTTTGTTTTTATAAATATCCCAAAAATGTTTGGCAGAAAGTAATGCATTATAGGGTCGCAGCTCAGCGGTTAGCAACGCCCAAGTAGCAGAATTATGAATGCAGCTCTGGAGTATAAGCAGAAGGATTAAAGGCAAGATGATCAGTAAAAAAAAAAACATGAGGAGGAGGATCAAACAAGGACAGGATGAAACTCATCAAATACACAAAACATAGACCTATATCTATGGGCCGATAGCAGCCCTGAGATACATCCGACAAGGCAGTGGTCACAGGACGGGCATTTTCACAAAAATATTGAAAAATACTAAAATTAAATCGGAAAATTTTTTTTTTTGTAATTTTGCCAACTTGCAATGAGTCACTGTGAACACCAGATGGCGCCAGATTATGGCGCAGATTAGGGTACAGGTTAGTACATGGGGGGCACATGGGGAGTGAGGAAGTTCTATGGTTGGGGGGGTTCTATGTTTAGCGAGGCGGCACAAGGTGATGTTAGAAGATGATGGGGGGGGGGGGGGGGGGGGCACAGCACGCCGGGGGAGGGGATTTTGGGCGGACATGCGGTTTTACCGTACCTAAAGTGGGGGCGCTCGCACTTCGGCTGCGATCTTCAGGTTCCCATTAAATTGCAGAAAATCGGAAGGTAGAGAAGGTGCAGAGAGACATTCAATATACTGGAAAAGAACAGCAGGGGGAGCAAGAGACACCAAAAACACAGAGCCCCCCGAAATAAGGATATAAAATACACAAGGAGTGAGCAGGCAGCGGGAGGCGCTGCAGGGGCTCACATTCAGAGTCGCCGTGCTGGATCCCACGAGGGGTTAATCACGTGACTCCACATGGAGGGCGCATACCTAGATTCGGGGTGCTCGACGTCTTCTTGTTGGGGTTTTTCAGCTTGAAGAAACCTCGGCCGAATGACGATCTCGCTTTGCGGGTGCCGAAATTCTCCTCCTCAGCAGTTACCCCGTGTGCCGGGGGTCGGGGCGGCAGCGTCTCAAACTTTCCAGAGTCAGGAGAGGTCGGCTTCTATATGGGAAGATACAGGTTCTGTATTAATAAAGGAGGGATATCGGCTGTGCGTGCCTGCCTATCTGGTCTCCAGCAGCAGAGGCGGCTACTTCTACTGATCATTTCACAGCAGGCTCAAAAGCAAAATGTACCAACAGGAGGTGAATGTCCAAACTGCTGACATCTAGAGGCCAAAATGAAAATAGCAGCATTGAAAAAAAAAGGGAAAGGGACGGCGAGGCGGCCCGGGGAGACGAGTCGAGGCGGCCCGGGGAGACGAGTCGAGGCGGCCCGGGGAGACGAGTCGAGGCGGCCCGGGGAGACGAGTCGAGGCGGCCCGGGGAGACGAGTCGAGGCGGCCCGGGGAGACGAGTCGAGGCGGCCCGGGGAGACGAGTCGAGGCGGCCCGGGGAGACGAGTCGAGGCGGCCCGGGGAGACGAGTCGAGGCGGCCCGGGGAGACGAGTCGAGGCGGCCCGGGGAGACGAGTCGAGGCGGCCCGGGGAGACGAGTCGAGGCGGCCCGGGGAGACGAGTCGAGGCGGCCCGGGGAGACGAGTCGAGGCGGCCCGGGGAGACGAGTCGAGGCGGCCCGGGGAGACGAGTCGAGGCGGCCCGGGGAGACGAGTCGAGGCGGCCCGGGGAGACGAGTCGAGGCGGCCCGGGGAGACGAGTCGAGGCGGCCCGGGGAGACGAGTCGAGGCGGCCCGGGGAGACGAGTCGAGGCGGCCCGGGGAGACGAGTCGAGGCGGCCCGGGGAGACGAGTCGAGGCGGCCCGGGGAGACGAGTCGAGGCGGCCCGGGGAGACGAGTCGAGGCGGCCCGGGGAGACGAGTCGAGGCGGCCCGGGGAGACGAGTCGAGGCGGCCCGGGGAGACGAGTCGAGGCGGCCCGGGGAGACGAGTCGAGGCGGCCCGGGGAGACGAGTCGAGGCGGCCCGGGGAGACGAGTCGAGGCGGCCCGGGGAGACGAGTCGAGACGAGTCGAGGCGGCCCGGGGAGACGAGACGAGACGAGTCGAGGCGGCCCGGGGAGACGAGACGAGTCGAGGCGGCCCGGGGAGACGAGACGAGTCGAGGCGAGGCGGCCCGGGGAGACGAGGGGAGACGAGTCGAGGCGGCCCGGGGAGACGAGGGAAGACGAGTCGAAGCGGCCCGGGGAGACGAGACGAGTCGAGGCGGCCCGGGGAGACGAGACGAGTCGAGTCGAGGCGGCCCGGGGAGACGAGACGAGTCGAGGCGGCCCGGGGAGACGAGAGGAGTCGAGGCGGCCCGGGGAGACGAGTCGAGGCGAGGCGGCCCGGGGAGATGAGTTAAGGCGGCCCGGGGAGACGAGTCGAGGCGAGGCGGCCCGGGGAGGCGAGTCGAGGCGGCCCGGGGAGGCGAGTCGAGGCGGCCCGGGGAGGCGAGTCGAGGCGGCCCGGGGAGGCGAGTCGAGGCGGCCCGGGGAGGCGAGTCGAGGCGGCCCGGGGAGGCGAGTCGAGGCGGCCCGGGGAGGCGAGTCGAGGCGAGGCGGCCCGGGGAGACGAGTCGAGGCGAGGCGGCCCGGGGAGACGAGTCGAGGCGAGGCGGCCCGGGGAGACGAGTCGAGTCGAGGCAGCCCGGGGAGATGAGTTAAGGCGGCCCGGGGAGACGAGTCGAGGCGGCCCGGGGAGAGGAGTTAAGGCGGCCCGGGGAGACGAGTCGAGGTGAGTCGACGCGAGGCGGCCCGGGGAGGCGAGTCGACGCGAGGCGGCCCGGGGAGGCGAGTCGACGCGAGGCGGCGAGTCGACGTGAGGCAGCCAGGGGAGGCGAGTCAGCACGGGTAGGCGAGCAGCAGAGCAGAGACGGCTACTTCTACTGATCACGTCACTTCACAGCACGCTCAAAAGCGAGATGTACCAACAGGAAGTGATTGTCCAGTCTGATGAAATCTAGAGGCCAAAATGGCAATGGCAGCATTGAAGAAAATGAAGGGGGACGGGGAGGCGAGACGGCCCTGCAGGTAACAGGTGATGAATGAGTGGCAGGGGCTGACACAGTATGCAGGTAATTGGGGGTGTGCAGCGGGTTAGGGAAGGGTGTGGGGGGAACAAGTAAAGAATGGTCTGCGGAGTTGCTGACTATCCGAGCACATAATGACAGGGCGCTCAGCAGTGCAGGGTATTTATAGCGCTGTCGTCCGTGGGAAGCTGTAATTACTCTGGGAATCTCAGCATTACTCTCCTGCGCACGCACAGCGGCGACACTCACCCGCTCCACAGTCTTCTTTAAGTTGTCCAGGCTGCTCGACTTCTTCACGGGAGGAGACCTGAACCAGAGAGCAGCGTTACACAGAGCGGCCAATCTGCACGGATCTGTCCTTCACCCTGTGTCTATTGTTCCCTGTTATCTGCCCCCTTTATCGGCCCTGCCTTATCTCACATCACCAGATGCATCTAAAGTGTCTGCGCAACATCACAGAGCGGTTATCTCATCACAGATCCACCCGACATCTGATCCGCGGGAAAAGAAAGTACTGTGATGTGTCTGCCAAACCCTGCGTCACCGAACATCAGCGCAACAGAGCAAGAGAGACCCCCAATATAAAGAAACGGGGGGAATCCAGAAC
This sequence comes from Ranitomeya imitator, assembly GCF_032444005.1. Taxonomy (NCBI): domain Eukaryota; kingdom Metazoa; phylum Chordata; class Amphibia; order Anura; family Dendrobatidae; genus Ranitomeya; species Ranitomeya imitator. Next base: position 11,752,244 of record NC_091285.1, read on the forward strand.
ATGGGGGCAGTATTATAGTAGTTATATTCTTGTACGTAGGAGCAGTATTATAGTAGTTATATTCTTGTACATAGCAGCAGTATTATAGTAGTTATATTCTTGTACATAGCAGCAGTATAATAGTAGTTATATTCTTGTACATAGGAGGCAGTATTATAGTAGTTATATTCTTGTACATATGGGGCAGTATTATAGTAGTTATATTCTTGTACATAGGAGCAGTATTATAGTAGTTATATTCTTGTACATAGGGGCAGTATTATAGTAGTTATATTCTTGTATATAGGAGCAGTATTATAGTAGTTATATTCTTGTACATATGGGGCAGTATTATAGTAGTTATATTCTTGTACATAGGAGCAGTATTATAGTAGTTATATTCTTGTACATAGGAGCAGTATTATAGTAGTTATATTCCTGTACATAGGAGGCAGTATTATAGTAGTTATATTCTTGTACATAGCAGCAGTATAATAGTAGTTATATTCTTGTACATAGGGGCAGTATTATAGTAGTTATATTCTTGTACATAGCAGCAGTATAATAGTAGTTATATTTTTGTACATAGGAGCAGTATTATAGTAGTTATATTCTTGTACATATGGGGCAGTATTATAGTAGTTATATTCTTGCACATAGGAGCAGTATTATAGTAGTTATATTCTTCTACATAGGGGCAGTATTATAGTAGTTATATTCTTGTACATAGGGGCAGTATTATAGTAGTTATATTCTTGTACATAGGAGCAGTATTATAGTAGTTATATTCCTGTACATAGGAGGCAGTATTATAGTAGTTATATTCTTGTACATAGCAGCAGTATTATAGTAGTTATATTCCTGTACATAGGGGCAGTATTATAGTAGTTATATTCTTGTACATAGGGGCAGTATTATAGTAGTTATATTCTTGTACATAGGGGGCAGTATTATAGTAGTTATATTCCTGTACATAGGGGCAGTATTATAGTAGTTATATTCCTGTACATAGGGGCAGTATTATAGTAGTTATATTCCTGTACATAGGGGCAGTATTATAGTAGTTATATTCTTGTACATAGGGGCAGTATTATAGTAGTTATATTCTTGTACATAGGGGCAGTATTATAGTAGTTATATTCTTGTACATAGGGTCAGTTTTATAGTAGTTATATTCTTGTCTATAGGGAGCAGTATTATAGTAGTTATATTCTTGTAGATAGGGGCAGTATTATAGTAGTTATATTCTTGTACATAGGAGCAGTATTATAGTACTTACATTCTTGTACATAGGGGCAGTATTATAGTAGTTATATTCTTGTACATAGGAGCAGTATTATAGTAGTTATATTCTTGTACATAGGAGCAGTATTATAGTAGTTATATTCTTGTCTATAGGGAGCAGTATTATAGTAGTTATATTCTTGTACATAGGGGCAGTATTATAGTAGTTATATTCTTGTACATAGGAGCAGTATTATAGTAGTTACATTCTTGTACATAGGGGCAGTATTATAGTAGTTATATTCTTGTACATAGGAGCAGTATTATAGTAGTTATATTCTTGTACATAGGAGCAGTATTATAGTAGTTATATTCTTGTACATAGGAGCAGTATTATAGTAGTTATATTCTTGTAGATAGGAGCAGTATTATAGTAGTTATATTCTTGTACATAGGAGCAGTATTATAGTAGATATATTCTTGTACATAGGAGCAGTATTATAGTAGTTATATTCTTGTACATAGGAGCAGTATTATAGTAGTTATATTCTTGTCTATAGGGAGCAGTATTATAGTAGTTATATTCTTGTACATAGGGGCAGTATTATAGTAGTTATATTCTTGTACATAGGAGGCAGTATTATAGTAGTTATATTCTTGTATATAGGGAGCAGTATTATAGTAGTTATATTCTTGTACACAGGGGGCAGTATTATAGCAGTTATATTCTTGTACATAGGAGCAGTATTATAGTAGTTATATTCTTGTCTATAGGGAGCAGTATTATAGTAGTTATATTCTTGTACATAGGGGCAGTATTATAGTAGTTATATTCTTGTACATAGGAGCAGTATTATAGTAGTTATATTCTTGTACATAGGAGCAGTATTATAGTAGTTATATTCTTGTACATAGGAGCAGTATTATAGTAGTTATATTCTTGTACATAGGAGCAGTATTATAGTAGTTATATTCTTGTACATAGGAGCAGTATTATAGTAGTTATATTCTTGTACATAGGAGCAGTATTATAGTAGTTATATTCTTGTACATAGGAGCAGTATTATAGTAGTTATATTCTTGTACATAGGAGCAGTATTATAGTAGTTATATTCTTGTCTATAGGGAGCAGTATTATAGTAGTTATATTCTTGTACATAGGAGCAGTATTATAGTAGTTATATTCTTGTACATAGGAGGCAGTATTATAGTAGTTATATTCTTGTATATAGGGAGCAGTATTATAGTAGTTACATTCTTGTACATAGGAGCAGTATTATAGTAGTTATATTCTTGTCTATAGGGAGCAGTATTATAGTAGTTATATTCTTGTACATAGGGGCAGTATTATAGTAGTTATATTCTTGTACATAGGAGGCAGTATTATAGTAGTTATATTCTTGTATATAGGGAGCAGTATTATAGTAGTTACATTCTTGTACATAGGGGCAGTATTATAGTAGTTATATTCTTGTATATAGGGAGCAGTATTATAGTAGTTACATTCTTGTACATAGGGGCAGTATTATAGTAGTTATATTCTTGTACATAGGGGCAGTATTATAGTAGTTACATTCTTGTACATAGGGGCAGTATTATAGTAGTTACATTCTTGTACATAGGGGCAGTATTATAGTAGTTATATTCTTGTACATAGGAGCAGTATTATAGTAGTTATATTCTTGTACATAGGAGGCAGTATTATAGTAGTTATATTCTTGTACATAGGAGGCAGTATTATAGTAGTTATATTCTTGTACATAGGAGCAGTATTATAGTAGTTATATTCTTGTACATAGGAGCAGTATTATAGCAGTTATATTCTTGTACATAGGAGCAGTATTATAGTAGTTATATTCTTGTACATAGGGGCAGTATTATAGTAGTTACATTCTTGTACATAGGGAGCAGTATTATAGTAGTTATATTCTTGTACATAGGGGCAGTATTATAGTAGTTATATTCTTGTCTATAGGGAGCAGTATTATAGTAGTTATATTCTTGTACATAGGGGCAGTATTATAGTAGTTATATTCTTGTACATAGGAGGCAGTATTATAGTAGTTATATTCTTGTATATAGGGAGCAGTATTATAGTAGTTACATTCTTGTACATAGGGGCAGTATTATAGTAGTTATATTCTTGTCTATAGGGAGCAGTATTATAGTAGTTATATTCTTGTACATAGGGGCAGTATTATAGTAGTTATATTCTTGTACATAGGAGCAGTATTATAGTAGTTATATTCTTGTACATAGGAGCAGTATTATAGTAGTTATATTCTTGTACATAGGAGCAGTATTATAGTAGTTATATTCTTGTCTATAGGGAGCAGTATTATAGTAGTTATATTCTTGTACATAGGGGCAGTATTATAGTAGTTATATTCTTGTACATAGGAGCAGTATTATAGTAGTTATATTCTTGTACATAGAGGCAGTATTATAGTAGTTATATTCTTGTACATAGGAGCAGTATTATAGTAGTTATATTCTTGTCTATAGGGAGCAGTATTATAGTAGTTATATTCTTGTACATAGGAGGCAGTATTATAGTAGTTATATTCTTGTATATAGGGAGCAGTATTATAGTAGTTACATTCTTGTACATAGGGGCAGTATTATAGTAGTTATATTCTTGTACATAGGAGCAGTATTATAGTAGTTATATTCTTGTCTATAGGGAGCAGTATTATATTAGTTATATTCTTGTACATAGGGGCAGTATTATAGTAGTTATATTCTTGTACATAGGAGGCAGTATTATAGTAGTTATATTCTTGTATATAGGGAGCAGTATTATAGTAGTTACATTCTTGTACATAGGGGCAGTATTATAGTAGTTATATTCTTGTACATAGGGGCAGTATTATAGTAGTTACATTCTTGTACATAGGGGCAGTACTATAGTAGTTATATTCTTGTCTATAGGGAGCAGTATTATAGTAGTTACATTCTTGTACATAGGGGCAGTATTATAGTAGTTAAATTCTTGTACATAGGGGCAGTATTATAGTAGTTATATTCTTGTACATAGGGGCAGTATTATAGTAGTTACATTCTTGTACATAGGAGCAGTATTATAGTAGTTATATTCTTGTACATAGGAGCAGTATTATAGTAGTTATATTCTTGTACATAGGAGGCAGTATTATAGTAGTTATATTCTTGTACATAGGAGGCAGTATTATAGTAGTTATATTCTTGTACATAGGGGCAGTATTATAGTAGTTATATTCTTGTACATAGGAGCAGTATTATAGCAGTTATATTCTTGTACATAGGAGCAGTATTATAGTAGTTATATTCTTGTACATAGGGGCAGTATTATAGTAGTTACATTCTTGTATATAGGGAGCAGTATTATAGTAGTTATATTCTTGTACATAGGGGCAGTATTATAGTAGTTATATTCTTGTACATAGGAGGCAGTATTATAGTAGTTATATTCTTGTACATAGGAGCAGTATTATAGTAGTTATATTCTTGTATATAGGGAGCAGTATTATAGTAGTTACATTCTTGTACATAGGGGCAGTATTATAGTAGTTATATTCTTGTACATAGGAGGCAGTATTATAGTAGTTATATTCTTGTACATAGGAGGCAGTATTATAGTAGTTATATTCTTGTACATAGGAGCAGTATTATATTAGTTATATTCTTGTACATAGGAGCAGTATTATAGTAGTTATATTCTTGTATATAGGGAGCAGTATTATAGTAGTTACATTCTTGTACATAGGGGCAGTATTATAGTAGTTATATTCTGTACATAGGAGCAGTATTATAGTAGTTATATTCTTGTACATAGGAGCAGTATTATAGTAGTTATATTCTTGTACATAGGAGCAGTATTATAGTAGTTATATTCTGTACATAGGAGCAGTATTATAGTAGTTATATTCTGTACATAGGAGCAGTATTATAGTAGTTATATTCTTGTACATAGGAGGCAGTATTATAGTAGTTATATTCTTGTACATAGGAGCAGTATTATAGTAGTTATATTCTTGTACATAGGAGCAGTATTATAGTAGTTATATTCTTGTACATAGGGGGCAGTATTATAGTAGTTATAATAGTAGGAAAGTGCAGCGGCCGTAGCAGTGGAATATGTCAGTGCCTGCCACAGACTAAGAGGAGCCTGATATGTCATGGACTCCCGTACCCCAACATTGGACAAATCCCTATCCTCTAAAAGGAATTTGATATTCCCTGGACCTCTATATGCCCCCCACCCCCGTATTTTTACCATATGCTTTGGCAATGCTAACATGTACTTAGTCCTGCCAATAAAGCTCATTTGAATTGAATTGAATTGTATTGTTATATTCTTGTAGATAGGGGGCAGTATTATAGTAGCTATATTCTTGTACATAGGGGCAGTATTATAGTAGTTATATTCTTGTACATAGGAGGCAGTATTATAGTAGTTATATTCTTGTACATAGGAGCAGTATTATAGTAGTTATATTCTTGTACATAGTGGACAGTATTATAGTAGTTATATTCTTGTACATAGGAGCAGTATTATAGTAGTTATATTCTTGTACATAGGAGCAGTATTATAGTAGTTATATTCTTGTACATAGGAGCAGTATTATAGTAGTTATATTCTTGTACATAGGAGCAGTATTATAGTAGTTATATTCTTGTACATAGGGGCAGTATTATAGTAGTTATATACTTGTACATAGGAGCAGTATTATAGTAGTTATATTCTTGTACATAGGAGCAGTATTATAGTAGTTATATTCTTGTACATAGGAGCAGTATTATAGTAGTTATATTCTTGTACATAGGAGCAGTATTATAGTAGTTATATTCTGTACATAGGAGCAGTATTATAGTAGTTATATTCTTGTACATAGGAGCAGTATTATAGTAGTTATATTCCTGTACATAGGGGGCAGTATTATAGTAGTTATATTCTTGTACATAGGGGGCAGTATTATAGTAGTTATATTCTTGTACATAGGGGGCAGTATTATAGTAGTTATATTCTTGTACATAGGGGGCAGTATTATAGTAGTTATATTCTTGTACATAGGGGCAGTATTATAGTAGTTATATTCTTGTATATAGGGGCAGTATTATAGTAGTTATATTCCTGTACATAGGGGCAGTATTATAGTAGTTATATTCTTGTACATAGGGGCAGTATTATAGTAGTTATATTCTTGCACATAGGGGGCAGTATTATAGTAGTTATATTCTTGTACATAGGAGCAGTATTATAGTAGTTATATTCTTGCACATAGGGGGCAGTATTATAGTAGTTATATTCTTGTACATAGGAGCAGTATTATAGTAGTTATATTCTTGTACATAGGAGCAGTATTATAGTAGTTATATTCTGTACATAGGAGCAGTATTATAGTAGTTATATTCTTGTACATAGGAGCAGTATTATAGTAGTTATATTCCTGTACATAGGGGGCAGTATTATAGTAGTTATATTCTTGTACATAGGGGGCAGTATTATAGTAGTTATATTCTTGTACATAGGGGGCAGTATTATAGTAGTTATATTCTTGTACATAGGGGGCAGTATTATAGTAGTTATATTCTTGTACATAGGGGCAGTATTATAGTAGTTATATTCTTGTATATAGGGGCAGTATTATAGTAGTTATATTCCTGTACATAGGGGCAGTATTATAGTAGTTATATTCTTGTACATAGGGGCAGTATTATAGTAGTTATATTCTTGTATATAGGGGCAGTATTATAGTAGTTATATTCTTGTATATAGGGGGCAGTATTATAGTAGTTATATTCTTGTATATAGGGGCTGTATTATAGTAGTTATATTCTTGTATATAGGGGCAGTATTATAGTAGTTATATTCCTGTACATAGGGGCTGTATTATAGTAGTTATATTCTTGTATATAGGGGCAGTATTATAGTAGTTATATTCCTGTACATAGGGGCAGTATTATAGTAGTTATATTCTTGTACATAGGGGCAGTATTATAGTAGTTATATTCTTGTATATAGGGGGCAGTATTATAGTAGTTATATTCTTGTATATAGGGGCAGTATTATAGTAGTTATATTCCTGTACATAGGAGCAGTATTATAGTAGTTATATTCCTGTACATAGGAGCAGTATTATAGTAGTTATATTCCTGTACATAGGAGCAGTATTATAGTAGTTATATTCTTGTACATAGGAGCAGTATTATAGTAGTTATATTCTTGTACATAGGGGCAGTATTATAGTAGTTATATTCTTGTACATAGGAGCAGTATTATAGTAGTTATATTCCTGTACATAGGGGGCAGTATTATAGTAGTTATATTCTTGTACATAGGGGGCAGTATTATAGTAGTTATATTCTTGTATATAGGAGCAGTATTATAGTAGTTATATTCTTGTACATAGGAGCAGTATTATAGTAGTTATATTCTTGTACATAGGAGCAGTATTATAGTAGTTATATTCTTGTATATAGGGGGCAGTATTATAGTAGTTATATTCTTGTATATAGGGGCAGTATTATAGTAGTTATATTCCTGTACATAGGAGCAGTATTATAGTAGTTATATTCCTGTACATAGGAGCAGTATTATAGTAGTTATATTCTTGTATATAGGGGCAGTATTATAGTAGTTATATTCTTGTACATAGGGGTAGTATTATAGTAGTTATATTCCTGTACATAGGGGGCAGTATTATAGTAGTTATATTCTTGCACATAGGGGGCAGTATTATAGTAGTTATATTCTTGTACATAGAGGGCAGTATTATAGTAGTTATATTCCTGTACATAGGGGCAGTATTATAGTAGTTATACTCTTGTACATAGGGGCAGTATTATAGTAGTTATATTCTTGTACATAGGAGCAGTATTATAGTAGTTATATTCTTGTACATAGGGGGCAGTATTATAGTAGTTATATTCTTGCACATAGGGGGCAGTATTATAGTAGTTATATTCTTGTATATAGGGGCAGTATTATAGTAGTTATATTCCTGTACATAGGGGGCAGTATTATAGTAGTTATATTCTTGCACATAGGGGGCAGTATTATAGTAGTTATATTCTTGTATATAGGGGCAGTATTATAGTAGTTATATTCCTGTACATAGGGGCAGTATTATAGTATATTCTTGTACAGGCGACACTTACAATGTGATATCCTCAGTTCTTACTTCTGTAGATAAGTTGCTCCTCTTTTCTTCACTGCAAAACAAGAACATTCCTGGTTTTTCCTCTCGTGACTTCTGTACAGATTGTTTTTTGCATTTGTTCCCATATGACCCGAGTGTAATGATTGCTGGTTGGAGGTTAATAGTGATTATGGGGAGCAGGTTCGGTGTTGGGCGCCCGCCTGCGGTGGGTGGAGGGACGGTTACGGTTTTTCTGATAATCTCCTCTATAATGTACAGACTGATAATACACACTGACCTCGTGTCCGGTGATCCCGGCGTCTCTTTTGCAGAAATTTTTGACACGTCCGTCGGTTTCTGTGCTGGGGGGGACGTAGAGCTGAACGAGGGGATAGTGACCTGCAGAATACTGGTGTGCATTTCCAGTGTGGGCTGAAAGAAAATAAAAATATATATATACATTAACCCATGCTGAGCGCTGCTTTTCTGAAATCCTCGGTGCTGCTGGGATCCCAGCTCCACCGCTCAGCGGCCATATTACCTTTGTGGTGGCAGCGGCCTCCTCCGGGCTGGGGGACAGCGATAACGGCAGCGGGGAGGGGGATTTGTCAGCGTCACTTAATGCATTGGAGTCAAATACCAGAGAATTTGATCCGGAGATCACGGAGTCGTCACTTTCCACATCTTTACCTGAGGACGGAGGCGGAGGAGTGACCGGCGAGCTTAGTACGTCATGTCAAATATCAAAAAGAGTCACGTTCTGTCTGATTGAGGCGGTGTCAGACTTCGAACTCTACCCCCATTATACCAGCGGCCATCTAGGAGCAATGATGCCGCCTTCTGATCACATCTTGGCATCCCCTGCCCTGGCTGCAACCCCGGTGCCCCGTTCCTTGGCTGTAACCCTGGCGCCCCTATCCTGAGAGCCATCCTGGCGCTCCCTCTCTTGGCAATAACCCAGGTGCCCCTTCCCCTGGCAGCAACCCCAAAGTCTTCCTTCCATTAAAAAGGAAATATCCAGGTCTTCCATTGGGCTACACCCATGTTTTTTTCTTCATCCTACAAATGCTGTCTTTCTTGCAGAATCTGGCTTCTTCCCTCTCACACCTTCCTTTGAGCAACACCTTAGTTTTAATCACAATTTTTTTAAATCAACATTTCTCTGGTACCACCAATGCTTTATTCCTGGTCCCAACACACGCTTCACTTCTGGCCCCACCCATGCTTAGCTTTAAGCACCACCCATGCTTCACTTCTGGTCCCACCCACGCTTAGCCTTTAGCACGACCAATGCTTTACTTCTGGTCCCACACATGCTTAGCCTTTAGCACGACCAATGCTTTACTTCTGGTCCCACACATGCTTAGCCTTTAGCACGACCAATGCTTTACTTCTGGTCCCACATATGCTTAGCCTTTAGCACGACCAATGCTTTACTTCTGGTCCCACATATGCTTAGCCTTTAGCACGACCAATGCTTTACTTCTGGTCCCACACACGCTTAGCCTTTAGCACCACCCATGCTTTACTTCTGGTCCCACACACGCTTAGCCTTTAGCACCACCCATGCTTTACTTCTGGTCCCACACACACACACAGCCTTTAGCACCACCCATGCTTAGGGTTTAGCACTACCCATGCTTAATGTCTGGTCCAACACACTTAGCCTTTAGCGCCACCCATGCTTTACTTCTGGTCCCACACACGCTTAGCCTTTAGCACCACCCATGCTTTACTTCTGGTCCCACACACACACACACAGCCTTTAGCACCACCCATGCTTAGGGTTTAGCACTACCCATGCTTAATGTCTGGTCCCACACACACTTAGCCTTTAGCGCCACCCATGCTTTACTTCTGGTCCCACCCACGCTTAGCCTTTAGCGCCACCCATGCTTTACTTCTGGTCCCACTCACAGTTTTCCGTAATGTTGGTCACCTCATCTAATCATCACTGGTCCCCAATACTATAGACGTATGTGAATAGAAAACAAATCCGCACCTGTCTTACCGTGCGCCAGAACCACCATATCCTGCACCTTCTTGTACCTGTTCAGCGCCTGCCGCAGCTCCTCAATCTTCCGGTCCTGTAAACACAGGATGCAGATGGGATTTAAAGGCAGCGGGACACAGCGGATACAATCGTAGGATGGAGCTGAAATTTACTGCACCCCAGTGTGAGTCCGGGGTGTACTTATTATTGAGTTTGTTGTACTTTCCCTTTAAGAATGCTGCAGTCTAGATGCATGTTATCGAGAGTTGGGAGTTATTCGTTCTCGGAGCTGCAGATTTGCTACATTCACATGTCAGACAGTAAATTAAAGAGTCAGTGCAGCGGCCAGAGCGAGCTCGAGTATGAGCAAGCGCGTCTTCAGCCGTCCTACCTGACCGGGGTAGATCAGAGGTTATACTCCAAACACAACCAAAGATGCAACACAACTAAAGATCTTAAAGGGGTATGTTACCATATTTGTGGTTTTCCGCAGCTCTGGTTGTGACTGGAGAATGCGGCTAGTCTTACCTTTTCCTCATTGGCGGCCATTAGCGATTCCACAGCTTTCTTCATCTTCTGCACTTCAGTATCTGAAGGAAAAAGCGCAACGTTTATCAGGGACCCATGTGACACTGCGGATGGCTGCCTGGACAGGAAAACAGCGCCACCCCCGTCTGCAGGATGAATGTGGTACTGCAGCTCTGCACCATTCATCTCAATGAATTTGAGCTCTGCAATAACAACTTATAGACAGAGATGGCGCCACTTGTAGGAGGAAGATGATGTGTTATTCTAGCCTGGGATGACCCCTTTAAGAACATCGCCATGTCTCCATGAGAAAGCTGGAAGATTTCCTGCCGAGGTCTAAGAAGCCAAGTAGGAGTCCATGAACCTTCCTGGCAATGACTTAAGTTACCCCCTCCACTCCCACCACGGGGCCTTCCCAGAAAAGAAAACAACAATTACTATGTGTCAGAAGCAGATGTCAGAAGAAAACACCAGGAATCAGCACCAAGTGTCACGAAACCTCACCGCTATACAGAGAAACAGAGAGATTCTACAGGAAGCAACACAGCAAGAAAGAGAACCGTCCAAATACACAGAAAACCAGAACAAATGGAGCCGGTCCAGCAGTAAGCACCAGTGTGTGATCACAGCGACCGCAATATAAAGCACAGCTATATTACCTATAATACTGCCCCTATGTACAAAAATATAACTGCTATAATACTGCCCCTATGTACAAAAATATAACTACTATAATACTGCTCCTATGTACAAGAATATAACTACTATAATACTGCCCCTATGTACAAGAATATAACTACTATAATACTGCCCCTATGTACAAGAATATAACTACTATAATACTGCCCCTATGTACAAGAATATAACTACTATAATACTGCCCCTATGTACAAGAATATAACTGCTATAATAGTGCCCCCTATGTACAAGAATATAACTACTATAATACTGCCCCTATGTACAAGAATATAACTACTATAATACTACCCCTATGTACAAGAATATAACTGCTATAATAGTGCCCCCTATGTACAAGAATATAACTACTATAATACTGCCCCTATGTACAAGAATATAACTACTATAATACTGCCCCTATGTACAAGAATATAACTGCTATAATAGTGCCCCCTATGTACAAGAATATAACTACTATAATACTGCTCCTATGTACAAGAATATAACTACTATAATACTGCCCCTATGTACAGGAATATAACTACTATAATACTGCCCCTATGTACAAGAATATAACTACTATAATACTGCCCCTATGTACAAGAATATAACTACTATAATACTGCCCCTATGTACAAGAATATAACTACTATAATACTGCCCCCTATGTACAGGAATATAACTACTATAATACTGCTCCTATGTACAAGAATATAACTACTATAATACTGCCCCCTATGTACAAGAATATAACTACTATAATACTGCTCCTATGTACAAGAATATAACTACTATAATACTGCCCCTATGTACAAGAATATAACTACTATAATACTGCCCCCTATGTACAAGAATATAACAACTATAATACTGCCCCTATGTATAAGAATATAACTACTATAATACTACTCCTATGTACAAGAATATAACTACTATAATACTGCTCCTATGTACAAGAATATAACTACTATAATACTGCCCCTATGTACAGGAATATATCTACTATAATACTGCCCCTATGTACAAGAATATAACTACTATAATACTGCTCCTATGTACAAGAATATAACTACTATAATACTGCTCCTATGTACAAGAATATAACTACTATAATACTGCCCCCTATGTACAAGAATATATCTACTATAATACTGCCCCTATGTACAGGAATATAACTACTATAATACTGCTCCTATGTACAAGAATATAACTACTATAATACTGCTCCTATGTACAAGAATATAACTACTATAATACTGCCCCCTATGTACAAGAATATATCTACTATAATACTGCCCCCTATGTACAAGAATATAACTACTATAACACTGCTCCTATGTACAAGAATATAACTACTATAATACTGCCCCTATGTACAAGAATATAACTACTATAATACTGCTCCTATGTACAAGAATATAACTACTATAATACTGCCCCTATGTACAAG